>NC_132934.1:175443250-175746000 GCF_034638445.1 Ciconia boyciana
CTACGCCTACACTTGCTACTTTCACTTTTCTCTGGTTTTAAACAGCTTTATAGGCATGAATCCACTTACCTTACTTTTATTTTAAGGATTCCCTGGCCATATATCCCTCTTTTCTACTAATGCAACTCGTCCTATAGTTCCTGTACATGGTACAAGAAAGGATATATTTACTTTCCATGGCAGAATATCCTTAGCGCAGACTTTATTAATGTAAAAAAGAAGGAAAATGGAAACCAATTATGTTCAAGTCTCTTTGAAGTACAATGCAATAAAGCAAAAATTGTGCTATTAAAATGGACTCATTCCTGTATTAACCTAGTGTCTCACTCAGGCTCTGTTTTCAAAGTGTTTTTTTCCTCTTTGGTGCCCTGATACAGACATTTGAGATACACAGAACAGCAATATGAACTTTATGAAATGTCAGTAATTGCTGTGCATGCACATAAACTCGTTATTTTAAACAAAAAAGCCTTCTTAGATTTCCCCCCCACACGTACAAAATAGGTAAAGAGATTAGCTCACATTAAGGTCCAGTGGCTTGCAAAATTAAAACTGTTGGAGCAGAAAAAATCCCTGATCAGATATTTTAAAATCTGAATGATAAGATCAACAATGGGCTACCAACAAATTTCAGAGGTTTGGAATAAATCGTCTTGTATCCCAGGTTTCTCAATGTTAAAAAGAATATTTTAGAACTCAGTATCAAAGTAAATAACTAGCATCAGTATAGGAAACAATTTATTTAACTGCATTATTTTGTCCATTAAGTTAAAACTCCTTGAGGTTTTCATAAAAACTGGACTATCTCCAAAAGTTTTCCACCGTTACCATTGTTTCAACATAATACGCTAAATGCATGCACATGTACATGTGTACCACCAACACTTACACTATAAATGTCTATATTGCTACTCTTCATTAATATCATGGGGGACGCACAGAGAAAGAAGGGAGCAGAAGAGCCTGCACTGAAAGCATTGTGAAAAGCAAATGTCTGTGAATGGAAAAATATGAGGTTTTTAAGTACAGGAAGTTCATTTGCAGCCTCAGAATTAATAAAGTTTGCATTTCTTTTGCAGTTCACGTGTTCTTATAAATAGGACATCCAAGTATCTTACTTTATCCGAATACCTCCCTGGATTACTAGGCTGATGGTGATATTCTTTAGCAGAATCCTGCTTTTCATTGTCATTTTCATTCAGGCTTTCTTGTGATATTAGTCATGCCATTGTCAAACAAATTTCTGCTTGTTATTGGTTTTCATATGGTTAGTTGCTACTAAACCATAAAATTAAGATCATATAAGAAGAGGTAGCACTGTAAGTAAAGTGGCTGGTGCTGTTGTGTGTAGAAGAGAGAAACATCCTGAAAAAATGCAAGTGACCAAAGAGATGGAAATTCTTCCTATGGGAAAGTTTTCTTTGTTTTTATGATATAGATTTTTATTAGACACCAATTAAATGTCAAATTAAAAAAAAATAAATCATGTCATGCCAAGTACATTAAGATCTTGAATAAAACATACTAAGCTGAAGTTGGAGATGACAATGCCCTGATATGTACATAGTCCTAGATAACTAAGTTGCAAAACATTACACAGTGTTTTAAAAAATCAGCAACATTCAACTTAAATTTTAAGCAGAAGAATTACTTGTTATTACAACAACTTGTTATTACAACCAAATGACTGAGTAAAAACTTAGAAAAATATAACTTTATCTAGTCATATTGTGGGTAAGATGCCAAAACCAAGTTTGCTGTGTCTATTATTTTTGTCCTTGGCTGCTTGAAAGTGCAGTCGGCAAACAAAGCTGTCTGAAATCAAAGAGTACACAGACTTTCAAGTATTCAAATGCTATTCATCCTCCAGCTTATCTGTGACAAACCTTGGATTTGTGTGTGTGTGTAGGGAGGAGTGGCTTGTCATTTTTTTGTTTTCAGGGTTTGCTTGGGTCCTTTTTCTTTGCAATTCACAGCCACAAATTTATATTTTCACATTTAGAAACTGCATTTTTGAAACTTTTTCGCTTTGGTCTTACCCTTAAAATAAAGACTATACATGACTGATCTATACTTCATAAGAGAAATAACTCAAGCCTGAGGTAGATTCCAGCCAACATTTTAAAAAAATGCTGATTTATGAGGTGGATAATTCAAATTGCCTTTAAAATGTCTGTTTTACATGAAATATTCTGAAACATACATTAACCTTTGAGATGTTTTAGACTGTTGGCCAGAATCACAAGTCACCTTTGACAATAGTGGTAGGGTTTTTTTCTGAACACCATTACCTTCTCACAGCCCAAACACTACAACAATACTTTTTTCTAAATAGTGTCACGTTATCTGCTTTGAAGCTCTATTTGGTATCTGTTTAGATATCTAATCTCTGTGTTGGATGAACTGTGTGCTCTGTATGAGCTGGAACAAAGCTGCTCAGAAAACCAACAAAAAGCTGTCATGCTAACCTGTCAGTGAGCTAACCTTTGCTGAGAAATTGCTCAAAGTATTATTTATTGTGAACACTGCTTGTATGGGTCATGCTGCTTGTATGGTCCAGGTGCCTTGGGTAATCTGAATGACCTGAGAAAGTCCTTGCAATAACATAACTATAACTGGTGTTGCTGCTACCCTGTAGTTCCTGTTTTCCAAAGGGTAGGCTATCACTTGTTCGCTAACTATGTAAAGTTAATTTGACAAGACATCAGAATAAGAGGAAACGAGTTTTCATTGAGTTGTGGAGATTTTTAGTTACCTGTGGATGTGAATCTTATCTCTTCTAAATGCACAAAATAATTTCATTTCCTACTGCACCATCTTCAATTCTCTTGCACACCTCCTATAAGTTCCTCTTCTCTTGCTATAGTGCCCACAGTCACCGCCCATACATTTGAACTTCTGCCTGGGCAAGTGGCCGCAGAGGGCTCACTGACTCCAGGCTGCATGTGTGCCAGCAGGCCATCTGCATGCACCAGTTAAGTCAGCAGGCTTATGGCTACCTATGGAGACCATTCATAGCCCACCTGCTAATTCTTGAAAGACTTGTTCCAATTAATTATCTTTGGCTCTTCTATTACTCTACCAAGCTTGGCTAAAATTGACCATAGTTTTGTCAATGGCCAGGAGCTGACCAGGACTGATGGATGAGGAGACCTTTATTATTCCACAAAAACCTTTTTTCATTAGGAAACCAGCACAAGCAGCTGGGAATTGCAGAGTGTGTCAGGCAGAGGTGCATTTTGGGATATCTTTGCCAACCCTCATAGTTTACCTTGTCTCACCCGGCAGACCAGATTTTTTTCTCTTTAAAAGTTTTTTGTTCTGGCTCGTGCTATAATAAAAGCATCCTTTAGAGATTCCAAAGCATTTTTGTGGTTTTTCTGCACCCACTTTAAAGAAAAATTGCAGGGCAATTCATTTGAATGCTCTGGCTGAGCTGGGTTGATACAACATGTTAAAAAAACCTTGTTGTTATGAAGTTTTGAGATCATGGCAAGAGTAAATTAAAATGTTCCACCTAATTTAAACAAAAGACAGCCTTTAGGGAAACTGCTAACCCAACTTTCTATTTTTATTTTGATTACAAAGGAAAAAGATCTTCTGCATTTATACTATCTTGGACTAGGTTTGACTATTTCTGTCAACCCCTCCTCTCTTAATACTCTTTAGTTAGTTTTGACCAAATTTCACAGTAGAGTATAGGTTTCATGGATCACAAATATGTGGATATGTGTAACATAGATTGCAAAGTTAAAGAGAGACACCCTGTTAGTGACCTAGTTGAAGAAAAGATTGCAACCACTGGTCAACCATCATTAGACATCAGAGATGCCACACAAAAGACATGTGCTTTCTGTGAGCAGGAAATGTTCGCTGGAAACGTAGCATTAATCCTGTTACAGGATTAGCTGTGACATGCAAATCCATAGGAAACTGGGCTTGTTTAGCTCTGGTACCCACAAACCTATGTATGAGAATATTATCGAATATGTTATATGTGAGAGTGTGCATGTGTATATCCCTTCAGCTAGGTGAAAGCAAGCCTTGTTATTTCCTAAACCTATAGTAGCAAAAATGCATTTGGCACTGCATATATGGCTAAAGACAGGTCTTGCTTTGCAGAGCTAGCAGTCCTGTGGCTACAACACTGTTACAAGTAAATGTGGATTCAACCATAAATTTTTTAAAAAGATGTATTTCAAATTGCTTGCTAGAGATCTTATATTGCATTTGCTCCACTATTCTTTCCAACTCCACAACAACTACGCAACTTTATATAGAAAGATTTACTGTCTCTCAAGTCAGATTACCGAATGTCCCTGGTTCCAAAAAATATTGTGCCTACAGCTGCACTGTGGAAAAGAAAGCTAAAAGGCTGAGAGGAGCTTCTCTCTCTGTTATATTCCTCTCCATTTTAAAAATGCACAGGTAAGTAGTATCACATAATTCTTAGCCATTGATGCTGTTTAACAGAAAGTTTCTCCATTTTCTGTCTGGCAATGGGCATCTGAGCTGGGTAGTCATGAAGAAAAGTGGCTGCTCCATTCTAGGATGTTTTGTAACATGAGCATTTCTTGGAGACTTTGTCAGGGTCATTGTGTTACTTTGCTTATTTGCCAGTTATATGCTTTTGATTTACTGCATGGTAACTACTACTCATTGCTTTCATTTTTCCTTTGGAGGAAAAAAGCCTCTCATCCTATTCACCTCTTTTTTACCTTTGACATCTGTAAAGTGCTTAGACAGTCTGAGCTGCCATATGCTGTTGAACTAACAGATCAATTAATTTAAGGATTTTTAGTATATCCCCATTTTTTTACACCACCTCAAAAATAATGTAGTGCTTCAATAACTTACCTAAATCTCAAGCTCCTCAAATGCATGTCATCTGGACCAGAAGAACTGAAAATCCATCGGTCTTTTCAACAACTATACTTCCTTCCCATTAAGGTTCTTCTGGTTTAGGACTCTGGCCCAACCATATTGGTTAATACTACCAAGACGTTAGATGAAATGGAATTAGAGAATGATCCAAGTATTATCTGTGAATATTTTAGATTGCTTTTGTTCAATGAAAATCGACTCGAGAAGCAAACTTTGCTGAAAAAACAGTCTAATAGTACTAATTTGCAAATGAAAAACTTTCTGTATGAACTACTAGTTATTCTAACAATACATTAGTTCCATTGCGCCCATTACACTTTCTACAGTGTAAAACTGCTCAAAGCGGGCAGTCTGTATTTGCATTGGTAACATATATCTATTCAGTTCCTTCAGTGTATTTCAGAGAAGCAAGGTATAAACATTCAGCATGGAAAGCCTTCAGTTTGAGAAACAGAGTTTATAATGGAAACTGCCATGGGGTGACCCAATGCTATTGAGCTGGGCAGTAATGAACATTCCCCTCTGCATTGCTGGATCTTCTTGGACAGCAGAGAAGGGTTTGGGAGCACTTTGAATGATAACTTATCTGAGTGCTTAGCTAGATCAGTAATATCGTGATCTAATTCAGCATACTCTAATAACCATATCTGAGCCCTCTAGAGGCTTATGTTTAAGAACAGATTTCTACAAAAATACCAATCCAAAAGTACATATTTTTCAGTGGTGTGAGGACTGTAAAAAATTATTTTCGTAATGAGGTAGCGTTTTCTTTCCCCATGTGAAACACTGGTGGAAATCATGATAAATAAATACAATGTCAGGTTAGAAAAAATGTTGTAGTTTCATGTTGTTGGTTTGCAAATTGAATTTTTACATAAAATTTACACTAAATGGAACCTCATTATACAGTGATGAGGTCCAGTATGATCCAAATCATTAAAATCACTGTACTGCTTAATGATTCACTAAGTGGTACTGCAGTGCCATAAATTTAGCACTAGTTTCATGATTCAAAACACCGGACTGAGACACCAGCAAATCGTATGTGGATCATTAAATTTACAATGAATGTCAGAGATGAAATAAGGGGGAAAAAACACTTTGAGAGATAGGGATAATATGTGCTCTAAGGTGACATCCATCAAGAGAAATGATCTTATACCACTTGTGCTTGGATAATAATGGGGGGTTGTTTTTTTGTTATTCTTCATTTCATAATTTCTAAAGGGGTTGGAAGTCTAAACCCTTTAAGAATTAAAGTAGCTGTCATTTTCTGAGTACCCTGTGATCTATTTTATTTGTATTTATACAATATACATATGCTGCTACATTATTCTCTGACCCCATTGGGCCTGATTCTCCCCTTAGCAGGATCAAAGTATGTCAACTTTGTAAATTTTACAATAGTGGATTACAATAATGTACACTATTAGTACTATCAGAACCCCAGAAAATAATTTTATTTGTAGCTTTCTATATACATAATAGCTTTCTATTATAATAAAAGGTCAAGTAAAGAAGACGCTCCTCTGTAATAATAATAATAGAATTACTCTTTTATATTTCATTTGTACGCACATTCTAACTTACATATGTAAATATAAAAAATGTTATTGAAAGGAGCAATACAGTCTTATTCAAGGTACAAGCATGGAATACTTCAATCTTTCGTTCTTAGGAGACTGAATATTCCATTTTTGCTTTGATTGAATATTTCATTGTTTTAACTCTCCTCCAATAGTTATTCCCCATCATGAATCAGACATCATCGAAACAGTAGATAACATTAGCTGCATTTTTCAGAACCAATGTATCCTAAGTGAGGTTTGAGGAGTAGTGCATAGATTTCAAAATAAAAATTATGCATGGATTTTCAGAAGAAAGATGTCAACCACATCAGTGTGACTGAATGGGAGAATTAACAGTTTTATGCAGAAAGATGTAAATTGAATAGAATGAAAGATATATTCTTGAAGGTATTTTACTATCTGTGAGATCTAATGATACTATATGGAGAAGTAAGAATTCTGAAATTGCTTATCTAGGCAGGAGAAAGTATACAGAGGTTTTCCAAATTTCGTCCCACTGCCTTATTCAAAATTCCATCTTATTTCATTGCACTGAGATGCCAAATGCAGCAAAAGGTACAACATAAATGCTGTGAAATACAGCACTTCACCAACAAAACCAGAAAAGGTAAAAAGTACAGAATAAAAAAATATAAACCAGAATTATTATTTGAGAAACTATATTCCATTTTTTTTTAATGTCAACCTAGTTTGCATAAGGCATGTGAAAGATATATGGGACTTGTTTCCTCCTTTTCTTTCTTTGTGAAAGTAAATAAAATTAAGCTATTTGCCACACAGTCAGAAATGTAAAAAATAAATATTCTTTTACAAAAACTTGGGTATGCAGTGACTGTGACCTTGAACCCACTTACAATCTAAATTGCTATTATGTGCAGTTAGTAAAAAGAACAATTACAAAAATATAGGAAAAGTTCACAGTATCAATCTCTGTCTCCTTTTATGTCTCTCAGTAACATGACTCCTGGTAAGTGCTTCTGTCCACCACTTTTGGTGTTCTAGCTTCACAAGCAAACTGTTTCTCTCTTGCTTGCCCTGACCATCTATTTTTTCTTTGAAAATGTAAGGTTTCTGCTATTCTTGCTGATTCCTCAGCTCCTTTTTTAACCCTGCTCCATTGAATTTTCTTCAATCCACAGGGCTGATATCAAATTCAGTCTACACTTTGCATGATGGAAAAAGTGATTCATGTTATTACAATAAGGCAAGTTTATGTTGCATACAATAATTCCTTTTGGATCACGTTTGAAAGTGGAGAAGAAGGAAAGTTTTGGGGTTCATATACCCTTCTTTTGCATATACGAGAGCTTAAGCAGTGGGAAAGTGTTCAAGGGTGAAGCAGGTGTTGAATTAATTTGAAATAACATTTTACATAACCATTTTAAATCACTGATAGCCATAGGATTTTACTAAAAGTCTCTGTTTACAAATATAGTATCTGTTGTAAGGAGGTTGCAGGCTGTTTGCATTGTGAAATTGTATTTAAAAACAATTAATGTCAGCCAACCTGTTTTGTTTTTTTTTTTTCTCCACACTAGTCTGGTAAAAGTGGAAAGTGAGATGAAAGGAAAATGAATTAATTTACTTTCAGACACAGGAAATGCTACCAAATTTGGATATGTGAAAATATTGAACTTTCACTGGGGAAAAAAATAAATTATTTGAGGCCCTAGTGATCACACAGAGGATCCAGACAATTTGACAGGTATGAATTTATCTCACTTGTGAATGAATAACCTTTGGTAACTCACTCGAGACTTAAATATTCTGAACACATTTTCTCTGGAACACTTCAAAAGACACAGTTCATTTCTGTCTCTACCAAACAGCCCCTTTGGTTACTTTCAGTTTACTGAGTTTTTTGCTTTACAAGTTTCGAAAATTAACATAATAAAAGCCTACCAGTGAGTTTTAGTCATGTAGGAATGAAACTAGATTAACTCTTTGATTATTCTAAAGTCTACACAATCTTTTTTTTGTTTCAGCTGAGAGAGGCTTCATTGATCTCTAAATCTTGCTTCAGCTGTACATGGAAATTCACCTCACTTTGAAAATACAGGCACACATTTTCAAAGCAGTGCTTCAATATATTCAGTGACTGACTTCAACGTAAGCCACGTTTTGTGGTGCACCTCCAGGAGATGCTGGATACCCTCAAAGGAAGCAGAAAGCTGAAGATTTAAATGAGAGTGGAGGGCAGGGAGTGCACCCCAGCTGATGCTCAGAGCTGTGCATGTCTGGGTTATAAGGAATCACAGCTTTCCGAGCGTGCTTTGTAGGTGGGTGAAATCCATTAAACTTGTAGATGAAGGTTACTTTGCTAATGGATTATCTCCATTCACTAGTAACTGATTATCAGCTAGCAACTGTGACACATACAGAGGGATTCAGTTTCTCATCTCGAACATGTTCTTCGAAATTTAATGACAAAAATATATACAAGAACTAGGAAATTAAAGCTTGAAGGGACAATGAATATGAAAGTCACCAGTGTTTTAAACTTTGATTTGTGCTTATCAAGGTTAAATGTTACTGTGCTTATGCTAAACTTCTGATGTAATGCAAATTTCTAAATAGTCTTGTGTAATATGCGGAAACAATAATGATTCCAAAGTTTTCAGAAGGTTGAAAGAGTTATTAAAAATATTTTATTGCTTCATAATCTTCTGCTGGCCAGGCATATGGAACTGAGAAATCACAAGATCACAGAATGGCTGAGGTTGGAAGACACCTCTGGAGATTGTCTAGTCCAACTCCCTGCTCACGGCAGGGTCAGCTGAAGCAGGTTGCTCAGGGCTATGTCCAGTCAGGTTTTCAACATCTCCAAGGATGGAGATTCCACAGCCTCTCTGGCCGACCTGCTCCAGTGTTTGACCTCCCTCACAGTAAAAAAGTTTTTTCTTATGTTTGAGTGGAATTTCCTGCATTTCAGTTTGTGCCATTTGACTCTTGTCCTTTCACTGGATACCACTGGGAAGAATCTGGCTCCATCTGCTTTACTCACCCCCACCAGGTATTTACTACACACATTGATAAGATCCTCTTGAGCCTTCTCTTCTCTGCACTGAACAGTCCCAGCTCTCTCAGCCTCTCCTTGTATGTCAAATACGCCATAGATACGAAGATATCCGACAATAGAACCCCAAGTATTCCTATGTTTAAAGAAAAAGAGAAAACCTGAAAATTGCCAGGTAAACTGAAGACAATTTTAAAGATTTTGGGGAAAGCATGTGATAGAAAAAAGAAATGTTCTAAGACTCATAATAAACTGAGTCAAATTTAGCCTTTTCAAAACTCGGAACTAATTTGACTTTGGCCTCTGCTAGAGATGGCCAGACTGGTCTCAAAAAAGATTTAGAGGTGTAGTCCTAAATTATTTTTAAAAAATTAAAAACCAACTTCATTTGTCTTTCAGCCATAGAAGCCTCCCAAGCCTTCCCAAGTGAAATTGATATCCCATAGTCCCATCTCTGCAACCTCCTTTTCTTGCCCTCTTAGCTTTTGCGGTCTGTCCTGCATCTTCACACAACAGCACTGGACCCAGTATAGGCTCAGTTTCCTCTAAGGGTACAGGAGAACCAGTCTGGGAGGAGTGAGTTACTACTGCACACAGGAAGAAGTCACACTGGCCCACTTGCTTCACTGTCATGGTTTGTGTACAGGTAATTTGTTGCTCCAGCACATATGACTTTTGGGGGTTATTTTCTCTTTAAAGAAGAACAAGCTACTTTGCATATGTCAGGGGGCAAGACCCAGATGACTGACAGACACATTAGAGTTGCTGCTGTGTGGTAACTCAGTAAAGTAGTATTAGGGGGGCCAGACCATTGGAATCTGAGAAGAGATCCCTCAAAATTCTGTAACTGATTGTGCTCAGGTCTGTCCCTGGCTACAGGGTTTTAAATCTCATCGGTTTTGTTTATACACCGAGTTCATCCTGAACAGCTAACAGGCAAGAATGCTTCTCTATACTTCTGATTCCTGTGATCACAGGATTATCATTTGTTCCTGGAGTTAGAAACACAGACAAGGGCTGATGCTCAGCTTTGGATTCTAAAAATCTAAATTTAGATTTCTAAATGCAAGCACCAACATATGAGTTAGGTTTCTAAGCTTCCATCTAGTCAATACAATTAATAATAGATTCTGGAGTGCTCTTAAAACCACCCCAAAGTAGCTAATGACATTTAGTCAGATGTACAGCCCTCTTCCTTTTATTGACTAACATTCAACTGACTGTAATGGGAACTTAGACACTTAGTTTACATACAGGCACTGACGTTTAGATACTTAGATTAGGCTTTGCAGCCTGCACTGAATACCTTTTGGGGATGTTGATCCACCATGTTCATCATTGTCTACTTTATGCTTTGGAAATGCATCAGCCTTGAAGGTTTCTTCCCACATGGTATGACCCACTTAGAGAATATATACATGTTTTTCCCTCCCTCTCTCCAAAATTCCTCCTTTGTCTGCATCTGAGGACATCTATTCTGTAGATCTGAAGGAAGTACATTGATGGCAGTTCTTTTTTATATATGCTTATGAGACTAAGTGTAACAATTTATTCATTGTAATGGTGTCCTGATTGGGCAGCAATGGCCCAAGCAGAGAGGTTTTACTTCTGTGAGTGATACGCATCAGTGCTGATGTTCCTGTTGTCACCTGAGTAATACATCTGCTACAGGTCTGACCTCCTTGTGAAACCACATTAATGAGACAAGTATGAGCTAGGTGACTGATAATAACTGATGCACGTACTTCCTAGATCTGATGCTCTCTTTGCTTCATCTTTTCTTCTGTAAAGTACTAAAGCTAAAAATAAAACATGTCACTCATCTAAGCAGCATTATAAGCTTTCCTTGAAAACAGCAGCGTAATTTAAACAGAAAATCAACAACAGAAATATGTATCTTCAACCAGCATTATGACACAATTTTTTTGTATTTAAAGTGCATTGTAAAGTAGTCAGATAGCATACAATATCTTAACTAGTACAAAAAATGACATATCAATCACTTTTATTGTGTTCCATCTTCATATGACATTTCAGCTCTTTGTTTAGATAAGAATCATTGTACACAACTCTATAGAGCATTGTTTCTTTAGTCTACCCATGCCTAAAGCATTGTTATATTTAATAGGAGGATTTCTACTTACAATATAATTACACTGTATGTATATAATTAGACTAACACTGCATTAGGCATTGATTGACAGGACAAGATGGAATGAAATGTAACATGAATAGACTTAATGGTAAATATCAATGGTTGGTTTATAGCTGTAAAGAGATTTTAAAAACTACCTTAGTTAAAAATGGTAATTGTGAATTATAGTAATTACAGTATTACACTACAACTGGTTCACTGGCTAGAATGCATCCACAGCATGAAACTAGTATAGCAAGATATGGAATTACTTGGCTTTCACAGGATACACTTATTTATTTATTTATTTATATGTTAAAAGAGTTTTCCATACAAACACTCATTCTCCAAATGCAGCACACAATTTTAAGATTATATCTTCAGAAATATATATAAAAGCATTGAAAATGGGAACTCCTGTGAACCCTTTTAAAGTCAAAAGAATGTCTTTTAGTTACATCCTGCTAAACCCTCACAGGTCCATGAGCATTCTATTTAAAAAAGCCTAGAAGAATAGATGGTTGAAGATAGCAAGATCCAGTCTAATCAAGAAAGAAAGAAGGTCCCAGAGCAAAGTAGATCTCAAGGTGTATCTGCATTTGCACTTTTAATTAAAGCAATTATAAACTTTGCCTAGAACAGAAGTTTGTTCCTTGCCATGCTCAAGTCTGGTCTGTAGCATAGCACTGAATAGGCTGAGGAACAAAAAGTCTGTGTTACGAATATTCTATTAATTAGAAACCTTAGCTGATAACATAATAACAGTTTTTAAAAAATCAAATGCAGATTAACTCCCATGAGAAAATGTTGCTGTTGTTAATGGCACAGTAGTGTAAGTGCAAACACTTGAGGTTAGATTTGCCATGGTGATAATCAGAGATTGAGGGACAAGGGATCTCGCACAGTCAGAAACGTGTCTATTTGCAGTTTTATGGTTCCAAGTGACCACTGCAAACTTTGTTCTGGTCATTTTATAGCTAGTGCAGCCAAGGTTCATGTGTTCTCTCAGATATGTTAATATGTAGGCCCACCAAATTCTGCCTTTTTGGGTAGTTCTGAGTAGTGCCATATACCATGATTTAACCTGGAAGTGACAAAGCCCTGGTTTACTACAGGAAGGCATTAGTCCTAAAGAACTAAGATGTGAGCACCTGAAGTGAAAATGTTGAGTTAAAAAAGACCTCTTTTGGCTGAAAGTGATACTTGAAGTAGCTGGGAACATAATGACATGTCTTCTGTTGAAAACCTTCATCTCTATAAGGAGTGGCAATAGGTGATTAATTCTTTCTTTACTTTCCTTAAATATTGCTCTTAATTTCTGTTGCCTCTTTTCCATGAGGCCATCAATGCACACATTGCTCTGCTCATTGTTTAACTGGACTTGTAATTTAAAAAAATGAAAAGAGGAAGCTGCATGTTGGCGATATCTTTGATATGCTATAACATGAGATTTCTTGGTGGTTTCCTATGTTGGCATTGAATGAAGGAAACTGGTGCCAGTGACAGTCTAACTGAATGCATGCTCAGAGCACAGGGGCTTCAGTGCTGTCCTCATATACCCCTCAGAAAACAGAGACCTGGTGAAAGCTTTGCAGAGACATAAATCTGATCTGTTTCAGCAGAAAAGGCAGCTGGCCAGAAGGACACAGCATTGCCTGACGCTTATCTAATAAGGAACAGATATTTGGATAACATAATATCTGGCATTATAAATCATCAAACTGATGGAGTGACTTGTGGAATACAGGCATCGATGGAGTTAGTCACTCATAAGGCTCCTCATTGACTTTCCCAAATGAAAGAAATGTGCCAAAGTAATCAGAGACATAGCATGGGCTTTGACCAAATAGGTACATCTATATTGTCCACATATGAATTAATTGTCTGGATGCCCCTATACACTGTTGCGTACTATGTATTCTCAGGATGTGACTGAGAGCAGCCAAAATAGACATCTAAAATAATTAATTGCATCCTGGAAGTGCTTGGTGCTCTCCATTGTCTGTAATTGGAATCTACTCTAAAGTTTCTTTGAGTGGAGAGATACTATGCTGTTTGACACTGAGAGAGCATTGATGAAAATCGCCATACTTCACTGCCCCACATTTACCTCCTGTCCCTTATCATCTAGAACAGGCAGATAACTGCAGGTTACATCTTAATGTTATGTTCAGGATAATAGTGTCACAGGCAGGAACCCAAGTAGATGAAAACAAGTCATAAATTGTCATGGATTTTTCCTCTGCTTTGGTTAACTGTTTTCTCACCTTTGATCTTTGTTGGAAGGAATGAATTTTTTTCCTTACGTTAAGAAATGTAGTCCTATCTGCATATGATAAGTTTAAACAAATTTCTTGAAATCCTCTGTTCAATTTTTTGCAAAGTTGTTTTGTTTCAAATAAAGCCTATGTTTCCACTGCTAGGTCAAATTTTTTTTTGTCCCCTCAGGAAATGTTCTTTGCTGTGAAAGGTTTCTGGAACATCAGCAGGGAACATCCCCAGCTCGAACTCCTCCTAAGTTCCACCATAGGTGTGCACCAGAAGAAAAAGGAACACTGTAGAAAGTGTATCCAAAGTCATTTCCAAGCTTCTGAGAACACAGCTAATGGGAGTTAATCCATTCTTCTGAATCAATATAAAATGTTCGAAAGTGAGCATACATGGTAATCAGTGGGAGTTGCCAAAACTAATTGGGGATCATAAGGGAGGAACAGGTGAAACTGGTTGCAAACATGAAAGATCAAATGTTTATCTCAGTTTACTCTTTTTGTAGTGCTGCATTTGGAGCTAATAATTTTCAATATAATTATCTCATAGGAATGGTAGATACTAAGTAGTACATATGAAACCTATGCATCTAGAAATAAACAGAAAAAAAGTATACTCATGTTGACCTTGTCTTTTAAGGTTAAAGTGTGCCTCATAGGATATTTTCACTCATGAAATATGCTGGCAGATGACCTTGTAAATGTTTATGCATTTCCTTCCATTTTTTCATTTTAGAGTTGTCCTGATTAAGTGCACTGGAATCACTATATATTAATGTGACAGCACAAATTACGGGTAGCTTGTAGAATAAAAAAGAAGATAAATTGGATAAATGGGTTATACTGGGATAGGTAAATTAATTAAGTTTCTAGGGAAAAACAGAGTCTCTCTAATACTTAAATATCTGGAAGGTGATTATTTGTAAATAAATAATGCATAGAGAATACTTTTAATAAATGTAGTTGGCCAGATTTACTATTCTCTCTGCCAGCAAGTATTTTGCAATAATTTCAGCAGAATGTTCCAGTCTGACATCTAACCTAAATCTTCACCACTTTGCTCATCCTTCTCCTCCAGTTTTCTGAATTTTTGCATTTGTGAGTTGGTGCCTAATAGTAATAACTGCTATAGGCCCTTTTGTATTCACAGGATAATTAAATATGGAAATAGAACCTTACTCACAATAATGCCAGAATACCTCAATCTTGTTTTGGGATGACTGTCTCGAAGGTGAAAGAGAAGCTTAATTTTATCGGTCTTTCAGTTCTTATCTTTTCACTTAAGATCCTTAAGTGCTCCAGTATTAGATCACTTGTACTTACAGTTTTGTGATGTGGACTTCTGTCCACCATGGCTGAAACTTCTGCAGTAGCCACTGCTGTCAATGCATAAGGATTTTCATTGATAACAGATATGGATGGATTTAAATACATGACCAATAGATGAAAGGTATATTATTGTTTTAACCTCCTAGCCTACTTGTCTGATTCCAGTTGAAGGTTTTATATTGTGAGATTCGTTTAGAGTGTCAGACAGGCTTAACAAAATTTGAATTTACAGCTCAATTTTGCCTAATCTGGCAAAATACTAAATAACTACATTGAGGCCTGATGTAAGAAGAATGTCAGTGCCGTATGAGGAAGGATCAGCCCCTAACTGGGGCAATTAAAACATTAGGTATCTAAATAAATCATGTTCCACTTAGTATGGTTGTGTCTTCTTAATGATATAGCTTTACTATGAACAGTTAAAATAATGTCAATAAAGCTGGCTCTGTTTGCTAAGGTAGCATACAATTCTCACTAAGATTTAGACATTTCTACACTTGGAATATTCTGAAACAAGGACCATGTTCCTGTCATGGCAAATTAGGTCAACATGGCGAAACACAGAGTCATGGGATGATGAAACATTAAAGAGTACATTATTAACTGATGCCTTTTTCATTTTATTTTTCTTCAGTGACATTTTACAAATTTAATATTAAATGCTGAGAGACACAAAAATGCTTTGTTAGATTACTAAAAAAACAGGGAGAAAGAGTTCCCTCAGCTGGTGTGTAATGTAGTAATATAAAGCTGAGCTTAGTGATAGGCTTTGGAGGTGCTGTTTGAGGTCCCTCATCCCAGATATGTTAGAGATTGTTGCTCCAAAGTGCAGTCTACATGATTTATTAAGTTTCTTGTATACTTTTATGGAGTTACTTCAGGAATCTTTAATTTTGCCTTTGCCATATCCCATGAGGACTTTTTAGAATCTCAAGACTCTGCAAAAAGAAATGCAGTCATCTTGAAATCCACATACCTCAGAAGGTACCTCTCTGCCATCAGCACATATCAACATCTTGAGTGAACGACAGTAAAGGTTTTTCTGTGTTAAGTATGGTAAGAGAATTGGTAATGTTACCTAGAGCTAAACGTTAACTCAATCCCCTTGCCTACTTGAAAGGGTGAATGTCACATTCCAGACATAATGAGAGCAGGAAAAGTTAACATATTTCAACCTTTCTTCTTAGGTGCAAACCAGAAAGGACAAGGTAAGTTTCTGCATATAACAGCAAAGATCTATAAGGTGACGATGAGATTTGTGTATAAACTTTGAGGGCTCCAGCCAGGGGTCTAACAGAACAGCCTGCAAACTCAAGTTCCAAAAGCACATCTATCATATTTTAGACCATGGTTATATAAGATATGTATTATTCAGTTCGTGCCAGCATGTCATAAACTATAGGTATGTACGTTGTAGTGCACTGTGAATACTTCTTTGTTAAACACCCAGTACAATGAAGTCATTCAGAGGATTATCACAAAATGTAAATCATGCAGTCAGGTTATGTCTTGCTTTTGTGCTAATACCAACAATATTTATAATTAGTAAATTATTGACCCTGTAACATCTCTTTTATTAATAAAAATAGATACACGTAATTCTAATTCTGAGAAAAACATCTCAGAGGATTTGCTCACTTGGAAAGAAATTTGGAATTTGAAATAGTACATAGGTCTCCTAACTTCTGCTCTGGCTCTTCCTAATTAGATTACACTTTTGAGTTATAATTTAACTGTGTGACTAATGTTATATCTGCAATACTAAATAAGACACTAAGGGCATGGGACAAGGGACTTGAAACTGTCTCTGTCTCAGGACTGTAATTGTTTACCTCTGTGTGATTCAAACCTCGAAATATCCTGTTACACCCCTGTGTTTAATTATACATTTGGGTACAGATCACTGGCTTTTCTTGAAGAGATTGCTCTGTTTGTGAGTGGCACCTGTGATGAAAAGACTAAACATAATTTTTGATCCCTACAGTGATGTTTGATTTTTTTAAGATAAAATCCATTTACTATGAAATGCATAAATAACTCCTGAAGTATATTTTGAAAATTCTTTTATATAGAATAATCTGACATTAAATTGGCCAGTAAATGGAGGAGATAGATAAACCTGAAAAGAACTGTTGTACTCAGTGGTGATGTCTTTTACGTATGAGCATGAAGTGACTTGTAGTCCTGGTAACATATTATGTGAAATGCATAAGTTGTGTCTCCCTGTCCAACAATCCAGACATATGTACTAGATTATTATTCTTGTATTTCTCTCCTTACCCCCATCCCAGTTCTTTTCCCCACTTCTCCTCACCTCATCAGAACAGGAGGTCCTAGCTCTGAGGTGTTGGGTACTGCAGCTTCTTCCTGGAAACAGTAACCCATACAGTTCAGAAGTAAAGCTTCAGGCAACCAGGATCAAAGAACCTGACATATCTTGCATGTTCATGATGCAGAAGTTTGAGAAATAGGAAGTATGGAAACAGCAGAGTGGAAATGCACCAATAAGTGCTGCCCACCTGGAAAGCAGCTTTGCAGAAAAGGACCTGGGGCTCCTGGTGGACATCAAGCTGAACATGAAGCAGCAATGTGCCCTTGCCACAAAGAAGGTAATGGTATCCTGGATTGCATTAGGAGGTTGCCTGCAGGTCAAAGGAGGTGATCCTTCCCCTCTACTCAGCACTGGTGAGGCCACTCCTGAAGTACTGTGTCCAGTTCTGGGCTCCTCAGTACAAGACACATTGGAGAGAGTCCAGCAAAGGGCCATGAAGATGATGAAGGGACTGGAGCATCTCTCCTATGAGGAAAGGCTGAGAGAGCTGGGACTCTTTAGCTTGGAGAGGGGGATCTTATCCATGTGCATACATACGTGAAGGGAGGGTGCAAAGAGGATGCAGCCAGGCTCTTTTCAGTGGTGCCTGGCGACAGGACAAGAGGCAATGGGCACAAACTGAAACACAGGAGGTTCTGTTTGAACATCATGAAACACTTTTTTACTGTGAGGGTGACTGAGCTCTGGCACAGGCTGCCCAGAGAGGCTGTGGAGTCTCCTTCCTTTAAGATATTCAAAAGGTGTCTGGACATAGTCCTGGACAACCAGCGCTAGGTGGCTGTGCTTGAGCAGGTGAGTTGGACCAGATAACTTCCAGAGGTCCCTTCCAACCTCAACCATTTAGTGATTCTGTGAAAGGCTGAGGGGCATGTGACACTTGGGATTAAAATCTTTATTTGGGGACAGAGGGTTAGAGAATGGTGATGCCAGGAACATCATGCTGGGGACCTGGCTTAGGGAATGAATTTGGAGGATGGTGGCCATACACAACTTTGCAGTGCAGCTCAGAAAAGAGTTTGATTATGTCTGCTGTGCTTAGATTGATCTTTTGGGTGGTGGGGAATATCATTATTTCAGACAGAAGAAACAACTGATTGCTGATTTCACACATGCTGAAAAGGAGGTTTAACTTAGGAGCCCTTGTGTAAAACAGCCATCACCCTTACTGCCTTCTCTTGAAGTGTTGCTTCTGCCTCATCCCCTCACACAGAAGGGGAAAAGTATCTCTGCCTCCTGGACATATAATTTTGAAGTACACAAGGCATCTTCAGTGCTTTCTAATTGCAGAGTAAGCTGCTAAACCATGGCCAGAAATGTAATTAAATATATACTTCCTCTTTAGCAATAGCTAAAGCTTTAGAGTGGCTAGAATAAAGAGGCTTCCCACAGAACTTGCTGGCTGCTGTGAAGCAGCTATGTGCTCCCACTGATTTATACTGTTATTCCCACTGAGTCTTGGCCATCTAATCCAGGGCCTTGATAGCAGAAAGGAAGTCAAGCAGCTTAAAAGTTTAGGCATTACAAATCCCAGCACAGCAGCACCCAATTCATTTCATATCTTGCCCTTAGTGTCTAACACATACATTTTATCAGCAGCTTGTAGGGCATGCAGTCAGACAATTTCCATTATGGTCAGTGAAACAGCATGGTTAAAATCATGTGCAATGCTTTATAAATTTAAATTTAAGCATAAATGTTCTGTAACAAGATTATTGTATCTGATCTGATGGTTGGGGAAAGCTCACTCATTTTGTATTGTCAGCACTTGGAGCAGTCATTGATGTATTAAGCTCTTACACAAGTCATGGCATCTTACTTGAACCAACGTGCAGTCGCAGGGGATTTCAGTTGAAAGAGCAGATGCAAGATACACATTTATAACTGTGAGGGCAATCAGCTTTGCAATGGATTAGTGAAGAATATGGTAAATTCCCCATCACTTGGAGTCCTTTTGTCAATGTCGGATGTCTTTCTAAACGAAACAACCTATTTCAGTAACACTTTATTAGGTTTTATGCACAAATAAGGAGAAGAAATCTACAGTTTTAATGCAGAAAATTGGTTTAGATTAGCACAGTTTCCACTTCTGTTTTTAGATATTTATGCTAAGTGAGGTTATGAGAAGAAAAAACAATTGAGACAGCGGTACAAACTACCAGATTGTTTCCCTCAAAAGCCCTAAAACAGGAAGTGAGCTGTGACAGTGTTGTCCTGAAATTGCTACTTTAACAATGGTACCTCCCACAGAAAATGCACTTTAAATCTAGGCCAAATTCTGAAAGGCCTGACTCCATGGGTGTACCCAAAACTTTTTCCTTATGGAAAAATTTGTTCATATATTTTAAAAACATTGTCATCTCTGCATGCGTGTGATGGATCTAGCACTTACCTACACACGGGATAGAATTTTCTGAAGCAAATCCCTTTTGTCAAAATGGGCTTTGCAAGCATAAACTCTATTACTTACATGTGTGAATGTTTATGCCTACATACTTGAAAGCCCCTTTCAAAATTTAGTCTATTAAATAAACGCGCAAATTAGCAAGACTAGTACAGTTCTCCAGCTGAAAGCTTTCCTTTAAAATAAATGTGATATTTTACTAGAAGTAAATGGAAACACTTAAAGAAGTGGGTTGATAAATAGTATTGAGTTGGGGTAGATTTGTAGCAATTGATGTTTTGACAAAATTGGAGATGCTGAAGCAGGCATTTTAGCTTGACTTAGCTAAAATAATAAATTGCAGTAGCCCAACCTAGACATGACAAAGGCATGAATCAACTTCTCCATCTTCTTCAAGCAAAGATCTCAGGCTTATACTGTACCTGTGATGGTGAAAAGGGGTTTGAATATTACATGAAGATGGCTGTCAAAAGGTAACTCTTCATTCAATATCACATCAAGGGTTTTCATGCTGACAGAGAGAATATGAGATTGCTGGTCCTAGAAAAATATCGTAGAGAAATAACTATACTCTGTGTTCTTTGCAACAATTAGCAAAATGCTGACTTCATTTGTCATGTGATTTGTTAAAAAAAATACTGGAAATACCTGAGGTTTTTGGAAGCAAGGTATTCAGATGTGTACTAATTTAGATGTAGAAGTCATGCCTACATCCTACTTTTCAAATTAAAATTTTCAATTTATAGAAGACTGAAGAATCTACATGTTAAGAACTTTACTGCAAAATTCATGTTTTAAATATTGAAGTCCACTGTTGCTTCTAATGCTATACTGTATTCCCAAAAAAGACACGCCATTCTTTTTTTTTGGTTTTGCTCATTTCAGATGGGATTCATTTTCTTTATATAGTTAGGTAATTAAAAACAAATCAGTAAAGCTGGGATACTTCTCATTTAATTTAACTGTTTCAAGTTAGCTATATAGTCCAATTTTCAAGCTTAATTATAAACTTAGGTACGTCTACCTTAGGAAGGATTAGTGGAAAGGAAGGTCTCCAAAGCAGGTTTCATTCCATCCTTAATACATCTAAAACACATGTTGAATCACCATCCAGAAATCCTTTTGCTCTTCACTGACTACAGATGGAACCTGCGTGAACAGTTTGGATTTGTCAACTAGAGATAGATGAGAAGCAGTCACCCTAAATAAGGGGATCTGGGGATATATTGTCATTCTTACCTAACATGGATGAAAAGCATGTGAATATACCCATCCAATACCACCATTGTATACAACACTAAATATTTTCCAGCCCTCACACCACAAAGTGCTTCAAAAGTAATAATGAAATAAAATGTAAACAGCATCACAACCAGCTGATCAGGCCCAGTCAGCATGGGTTTACGAAAGGCAGGTCCTGCTTGACTAACCTGATCTCCTTCTATGACAAGGTGACTCACTTAGTAGATGAGGGAAAGGCTGTGGATGTTGTCTACCTAGACTTTAGTAAAGCCTTTGACACCGTTTCCCACAGCATTCTCCTGGAGAAAATGCCTGCTCATGGCTTGGACAGGTGTACTCTTCGCTGGGCAAAAAAATGGCTGGATGGTGGGGCTCAAAGAGTTGTGGTGAATGGAGTTAAATCCAGTTGGTGGCCAGTCACAAGTAGTGTTCCCCAGGGCTCAGTTTTGGGGCCAGTCTCGTTTAATATCTTTATCAGTGATCTGGATAGGGGATCGAGTGCACCCTCAGTAAGTTTGCAGATGACAGCAAATTGGGCAGGAGTGTTGATCTACTTGAGGGTAGGAAGGCTCTACAGAGGGATCTGGACAGGCTGGATCAACGGGCTGGGGCCAATCGTACGAGGTTCAACAAGGCTAAGTGCCAGGTCCTGCACTTGGGTCACAACAACCCCATGCAATGCTACAGGCTTGGGGAAGAGTGGCTGGAAAGATGCCCAGCAGAAAAGGACCTGTGAGTGCTGGTCGGCAGTCGGCTGAATAGGAGCCAGCAGTGTGCCCAGGTGGCCAAGAAGGCCAATAGCATCCTGGCTTGTATCAGAAATAGTGTGGTCAGCAGGACTAGGGAAGTGATCGTGCCCCTGTACTTGGCACTGGTGAGGCCGCACCTCGAATCCTGTGTTCAGTTTTGGGCCCCTCACTACAAGAAAGACATTGAGGTGCTGGAGCGTGTCCAGAGAAGGGCAACGAAGCTGGTGAAGGGTCTGGAGAACAAATCTTATGAGGAGCGGCTGAGGGAACTGGGGTTGTTTAGCCTGGAGAAAAGGAGGCTCAGAGGAGACCTTATTGCTCTCTACAACTACCTGAAAGGAGGTTGTAGAGAGGTGGGGGTCGGTCTCTTCTCCCACGTAACAAGAAATTGGATGAGCAAATGGCCTCAAGTTGCTCCAGGGGAGGTTTAGATTGGATATTAGGAAAAATATCTTCACAGAAAGGGTTTTCAAGCATTGGAAGAGGCTGCCCAGGGAAGTGGTTGAGTCACCATCTGTGGAGGTATTTAAAAGACATGTAGACGTGGTGCTTAGGGACATAGTTTAGTGGTGGACTTGGCAGTGTTAGGCTAATAGTTGGACTTGATGATCTTAAAGATCTTTTCCAACCTAAATGATTCTATGATTCTATGAAAAATTTATTTTACAGGTATTGACGAAGTGTCCCTAGATTTTAAATACTTGGAATTATGCAGCAGTGCCTTTCACTAAGGTTTAAATTTTCTAAAGCAAAATTTCATGATTTTGTCTGGCCTTACACACTAAAATATGCTCTCTTCAAGTTATCATCTAAATTATCGTCCATACTGGTTTCCAAAGATTGATCTATTTCTGCCCTACAAGAAGGTAATAAAGAATCAAGTTACATCTGGTTTGATTTCCCTGTAATGAAACAGCCAATTGCCCCATGTCAGAGAAGATGTACTGTAGGTATTCTTCTGGGATTTTACCTGGCTTTTGCCAGTCAATAAAGAAATAAGATCTAACATTTCATTTATAAAACATGAATTCCACAGGGTTAGAGGCATCAAGAATGATAATAAGTTTTCACTCTTATATACAGAATATTTAAGCAAAATTTTTTTGCTATCTACCATTAAGAAAACAAAAAATATCATCCTTTGTGATTTTTTGGACTAGTATACTTATTTTACAGTACAACAAGATAGTTTTCTGCAGTGTATTGCTTACAAATGCTGAACTGAATTTATCAGGGAAGAGTTAAATAAAATTACTGTAAGAAGAAGCCTCACACGTGAGATGAAGGATACTCCAGTTTGCAGTATGGGAATTTTTGGATGTACAAATTACCATATTGTAACAAATTTCTCAAGGTACAATTTTTATTCTTTAATTATTTATCTTCCGTGAATACTTCAGTATTTTATTTGACTCAGCTTTTACCTTGTATGTATCTGTCGCCTTAGTTGTCTCAGTTTTTTAAATTTGACGGCACTATTCCTCATCCAAATCATACCTTTGATCAGAGGTAGTTCCATTCAGCATTTGGATGGAAAAGATAAGAAGAAAGTACTTCCTCTGCTTGGAAAGATAGTACAACAACTTTCCTGGAAATAATACAGGTGTCTGCAGACAACGCTCATTGTTTGCTCCAAAATTCACATCAGAAGTGTTAAAATTATATTAATCCTAGCAGCAGCACATGCTTTAACTGAGCTATTAAAGGGTTCAGTTTATCTACTCCCTCTACACGTGTTGCTCAACCCAGTGCTTCCCTTGGCCCTTATATTCCCTGGTTCCCTCTAAACTTCTAAGTCTCTCTTATCTGAGTGTCCCCATGCCAACAAGGTATCTCCCAGATATCCCTGCCTTCTTCCACTTCAGTGCTTGTCACCTTCTTCTCTCTTGCAATACCCCAGAGACACTGTTCTCCTACTTTCTCCAGTTCCCTCTCTGGTCTGCAAACTGGGCAGGAATGTGCTCTTTTGCCAGATGACCTGAGGCAGGTCATCAATCAATGCTGATTGATAGGGCAGCCCATCTAGCCTGTTCCTCTGCCTGTCTCTTGGCTCCCAGCTGCCAGGTGGACCAAAAAAACTGCTCTGCCCCTTGACAGGCCAGAAAAAAAGGCTGTATGGCAATGTCTCAATCTGTTTGTAGAAATATGCTGCTGTGCATACCAGAGTCTTGATCCCCCACTCATCCGAGCATTTTTTTTTTCTCTGAGAGAGCAATGAATCTCCTTTCTATGTTCCTGGGGACCAAGAAGCACAAAGGTGCTGGCATGTTTTGGTCAAAATACAGCCTAGGGTACTTGTTTCTGGATTTCCTTGTTTTAATATAGTCTGTGTCACTCACAGACTGTATATTAAAGTCTTGGCCCTAGCTGAGAGGAATCCAGGTAGGTTAATTAATTAAACATCTTCATACTGGGGGTTACAAGACCTTTCAGGTCCACAGAGAACATACAAATGATACCATCCTCTGGGATAATACATCATGCTTCTTTGCCTCTGTAACTACCTTATGCATGGCCCCAGTCTTGATTTTTAATATTTGTGGAGGTTCTTGCTGATCAAACAATGTTCATGAGGTACTTTGACAATTTTTATCTCAGCCTTTGAAAAACAATTTGTAGTTTTTACATAACTTCATCTCTGACCTACCCTCCATGTCTTTACCCGAGGCATGAAAAGCTATCACCATCCAAGTAAGATCAGTTCAGAATAAATCCTCTAGTAGCTAAGAAGCAAATCCCTTCTTAGTGCTCTTTTGTATGCAGTATTTTCTCTTTGCAATCTCTTCTTTTTTTTTTTAATAAAAACAAATCATGTCTAAACAGATGAAGCAAATATATCTATACCTAAATGACATTCAACATTATGCCAACTCAGTGCAGGACTCCTATTAGCTGTTTTCAAGGAGGTTTGAAGTGACAAGTTTAAAAAATTGCCAGGAACAATGCTCCAGAAATTCAGATGTGAGTGACGAGCTCTGACCTAGCACACTGGCATTGCAAATCTCTTCACTTCATGTGTTCCTTCTTGCTCAACGTGACATCACACTCACTGAGAAATAAACTCTTCTTCTTTTTTCAAATTCTGACACAATCGCAGTACTGGGGTTGGAAGGTGAAGCTTTTGAGGAGCACCGTAATTTACCATTGTGCCAATTCTGTGCTCTAAATTAAGGGTTGCAGTGACAGTAACTATCGAGAAAATTAGGATGCTAGCACAGGAAGTCTTTTTTCTACTATGGCAGAGTATTAAAATTTCTCACTCCAAGTATTCAGCATTAATAGATAAGTTCCTAGCATCAAAGTGGATGCAGAAAGTGAAGGAGCTTGTTAGAACATGAATTAATCTTGATGCTGCAATAGGCAGAGGTAGTGCTACATTGTGAGTTTGGGTGGAAATTTTCAAGTTGATTTTCTTTCAGGTTCATGGTTACATCCTATAGATTCACAGATGATGTGTGTTATATATTATGATTTCCTTGAGTCACATATTATCAGGGTAATGAAGGGGCTTTGGATCTCATTTCAGCCAAATTCAGCCCTGTTTCTCCAGAAGGGATTTGCTTCTTTACGTATTATATGAAGGAAGAATTGCTCTGAAACATTGAGATGTTTCTTACATCTGTATGTCTGTCATATGTCTGTCAGTTGGTCACTTTTGCAATGCTCCCTGGGTGGGACTCCTTCTCTGAAGGGGAAGGACTTCGAGAGAAGTCCCAAGCATCATTTGAGCAGGCCCAACCATCATTTTTGCTAGCAAGCCAAAATGAGGGAATGTAAGACGAATATTTGGTAAGTGTAAAGTAAAATTTAATTTCAGACTTTTTTCCTTTAATGAAGCATTATAGTTCTGTTATTGAAATATATTACATTAGCATAAAGAAACACTTTTAAATGAGACAATCAGTATTAACAATCATATCTATTCTCCATAATAGTTTATTTACATGGTGTAGACAATGCAGACAAAACCAGTTGTGAATAAATATTTTGTTACATTGCTAAATGTATCTTTCTGTATTTCCAGACCATTAAGGCTGTCTTTGAGCTTAGTATCCTTGAATGAAACCTTTGTAAGTTGCTTCAGCTGGAAGTCAAGTGATTTCCTTGTTTTTGAATTACTGTGCTATATATTGCAATAGAATTTCTGGGCTGGCTGAATCTTTGTGTGTGGCTCCTCCTAGACAGGTAGGGCTTCAAACTCAGTAGACAAACCTGTGAAGATTTTGTTATGTGTGTTCATATGTTTCCTGCTTTAAAAAGACAGACATTATTTTTAGGAGCACCAGGAGGGGAAGGTGCTTTCTGTCATAAATAGACGTTTTTGAACATATATTGAACTCACGATACCCATACCCATGCTCCCAATTTTTTTTTTTTGTTTTTAATTTCTGAGCTTCTGTAGCTCAGAAGTAGATTGTGAACTTATGTGGATAGTCAGACACATAAAATCTAGCCTTTGAAGTCTCAGCAGCTCTCTCTTGTCTTCTTTTTTCCACTAGTTAAGATAAACGCTTACTTCCAGAGGACCCTGTTTTAGCCATAGGAAAGGAAGGATGGAAAACATTCCAGTAAGAAACTGAAGTAAGATCTTACAGTGACTAGCTGTGATGGTTTCAACAATAGTTCTTATAGGAATTGTGCAAATGGAGTTTCTCAATTCCATATCCTTTCCTGTTACTCACAACTGTGAATAACATCTTAGTTTAAAGGATCTCATAAAAAATCAAACAGGATTTCCTTTTACTGCAAATAAAAGTTGCTTTTTATTCTCCCTGCCCTGTTTTTGGGCACTTTCTTTTCTGGAAGATCAATAGCAATATGTGGCTTCTCCCCATTGTTGCTGATATACCTCACTATTTGGCTCATTTTTTCAGTACTAAAATCACTACTAATGCAATTTCACTAGTTTCAGAAATGTTAACATATTCCCAAAGCTATCAATAGCAAGAAGAATATAAACTCCATAATTAGAGTTTAGTTTTGCATTATCTGTTGTATCTTTTCTTTCTGGCCCTTGTTTTGCATCCTTATTAAAGCTGAACATGTCCCATTACTTAACCATATACAAGATACTTATCAGAATAATAAAGTGTTCTACACCCAACATAGTTTGTACCATAGTTTGTACTGCAGATTTAGTTTGTACTTCTTCTGTAACAATTACTTATTTTATGTTTTGCCATAACAGTGTTATACTGCTCCTATACACACCATAACTGTAAAACATACTGTGCTTCTGCATTCATTTAAAGAGCAACTACTTGATAAGTACAAAGTAATTAAGCAATAAGACATGACAGGCAGTGCATTTCTGGGGAATTATTGCACTTCTCAGATGTCTTGAAAGATATGAGGCTAAAGGTTGAGTGACTTCAGCCACCTGAGAAGTGGAATAATCCCCCAGAAATGCATTGCTTACCACAGCTTATTGCTATTATGAAATGGAAATTATGAAACCAAAATAGGAGGAAAAGATTAGATCTGTGCATTTATGGAGGATTACTTATACAGGTATGACATCACTGTCAGCTCTATATGTGTCCAGAGAGTTCTTAAAGACATTTCAGAATTAACACGTGAACAACACAACTCATCTGAAACTGCTGTTTCAGCACTCCTCATTACCAACTTTACCTAGACCAGCCCCCCAACATTCCCCTACAAAATCATATTTGTATTCTCCGTACAGACTTTGTCTCTGATACTAATCACACAACCTCAGGGGGCGTGGTTATTCCGAAATAATCATACCCCCTGGAGGATTAGAGGCATTTGGTTGCTTCCTTGCCTTGTAACACCCCAAGGTCATTATCTCATGATAATTACATCTCCTGGAGTTGCCTTATTGCTTAAGTGTAACACTAAATTTTAATTACAATGAAATAGAGCTCTTCTGGTAGTTTATACAACATCCTGTGTGTGCAAAGCCAGATGGAAATAATGCCTAGCTTTTACTGTAATAGCATGTGGTGGGCTTGTGCTCCAGTGCAATAATGATTATGTTTTTGTTGGGTTTTTGATGAGAAAATCATTTTGAACTAAATTTGCAGCACACTACCATCAAATTTAATTTGGGGTCTTGTTATTGTTCTGATTTGTTGTAAATTAAGTTTAAATCAAAAAAATATAGTGAAGAAATACACTGATAACATTCCAAGTCTCTGATACTACTAACACTCACTACTGTGTTCCACTTGAGTTTGCTGAAGGTAGGGATTGTAGTGTTTGGCTCTTTAGACATTTCGAATAGTCATCAGTAGAAAATTACTCTGCATTGAAATTTGAGATACTGAATTTCAAATATGATTCAACATTTCTGTTTCTTTCAAAAGACTCAAACAAAAAAATAAAATTAATACAGAATTCATATAAGGAGTGTATTTCTCATATTTTAACTCTTCAGCTCTGAAGTTAGAAATGACATCACATTATTAGAGGTTTCCTGAGAAAGGTTTAATTTTGTGAAGGAATTTAAATTGCAAAGTCCATGAGGTTCTTCTCTTGTCAAGCAGAGTAAACTACTGTATGATAGTTTTGCTTAAGAACTTACATGCATATGTATTTATTAAACATTTTCAATTGTTTACACAGCAAGATCTTAAAATATTTTTAAATATTTTACTCTCTGCTTTGGCTAGGCAAGTTAAGATATTTTGTGTTTACCAGTCCTCTGACAGGATGTTATACTTGGGGCTATAGAAAATGCAATTTTTCAAATCAAATAGCTGCAAACATATAAGATATATTTAAGTCCAATAATTTAAACAACAAAAAAATAAAACAGACAAAATCAAAAGCATCAGATCTGTTGGACTACATAGTACTATCTGAAGGCATTATGTTTATAACTGCTTCTACACTGTTTTGATCCCAGTTAGAGCTGCGGTTGTATCTTGAGGCATTTAGAGATAGGTGTTTGCTGTTCATTCTTAGTAACTGTCTTGCTATAACACAGCATTTTTTTCAGAGAGCTTTAAAAACACTGTTTTAATTCTATTACTCTTTTTCAGACATTTACAACAAAGATAATAAAATTAAATTGCTTGTGAGAATGATCAAACTATATGATCCTAGTTTTGTCGTGTTTTATTTTGTTGTGTTTTACCTTTCTGCACTCAACTTAGTCAATTAAATGTTAATATTGAATTTAGCTCTGAAGGTGCATGTCCTGACATTTTTATTGTTATTAGCATAATTTTTATTTCATTATTAACTCAGCATGAAAATAAAAATATTATGCTGTGGTATGATCACAGCTTGGGTGTGCTGCTTAAAGTGGAGTTCCTAGTGATTTGCTTATAAGAGAGAATTTCAGACAGATCACTCTGCCTCAACAGGTCTCCCTATTGATCAATGCCTTTTCTCCCACCCAGTGACACCTTCTTGGAAACCAGTGACCACTTTCCAGCTGACTTGTTAGGAACAGATGTTATGAAGATATTAAGTTTCTACATGCTCTGTGAAACGAGTGGCTCTCAAAGAAGGGAGACTTTATTAATGTTCCTCATCAGGACATAACGAAAACTTTCCTAATGAGGAAAAAACTAAGAAAACGTCCTTTAGTACATCTCACAGGACTGGTATGTGAGAGATGTTAGAAATTAAATTTCATTAGTTCTATTTCTAGTTGGTCTATTTTTAAAACATTTTTTTTCAATGTTCTCTTTGAAGAGAGACAAAGTCTTTTCTCATATGCCCTGTGAAATCAGTAAGTCACTTCAGGAAGAATTAGTTCTAGCCTGCGATAAGAGAGATCTGTTGACTTCACTAGGGTTATGGCGGTGTGGCAAATAATAGTTAAATTTGACCCATCCTTCTGTTACAAAGCTAAATTGATTTTGTAGTATGGGACAATGAAATTTAATCAGGTTTCTGCTGTGCTGAAGTTTGCTGTCACTGACAATGGTTCATTATTTTTAGTAGTACTGATGCTGAATTGCCTAATAGAGAAAGAAATTTTTTATTTTTGTCACCTTGTTCAGGAATAATAATAATAATAATAATAATAATAATAATAATAATATAGTGTTAGGAAACAAAATTATGAACTGTTGCACAAAGTAACCATATTGTGAATATTTCACCCTTACCAAAGCCTCTTATCTTGTTCTGCTCTTACACATAGGTCATATTATGCACTGCTTTGTGCTAGTTTGACAAGAACTAATGTGGATACTTAAATATTTTAAAGGCTGCACATTTCAGAATGATAAAATACTCAACTGATCTTCCTTTCCTGTTGAATTTGTGGTTAATGATAAAATAATTTAATCCTTTATTTGCCTATTAGTGATTTAAACAACAAACAATAAAAGTTCTTTTAAGGAAAATCTTCAAATAAGGCCATGCAATGACACTTTTTAACTACAGTTGTTTTTTATTCAGCCATAAAATCTATCTTTCATATAGAAACCCACTTACATGTCTTACTTCAGTGAAGGTTATTTGTAGACTGAAGGTCTTTTCTTGTCAAGATATGATGAATACCATGTGTGAAGACAGAAGAGCATCAGGACCTGTATTAGCCGGAAAACCCACTGATCTGTGAATAACCTAAAAAAGAAAACCTGAAGATTAGCAACGTCGCTTTTAAGAATGATCCATCAAATTCAACAAGCAGATTCACAGAGATGAATCATCTAGTTCCTTTTATTCCAACAATACAGTAAAGGTTATTTCCCTTCCTTACAAATAGAAGTTCTGAAATACAAGAAATAGAGACTTGTGAGTCTTTTTCAGTCATAAGGCAATGATTCTACATTTTTCATTCAGTGTGCTTTTTAAAATTTTTCCTTTTATTTGTCAATTGAAGTAGGTGTGGCTTAGCCCATCCAGTACACAGTTAAGCTGTGTGATTATGTCCCATTTTTAGATGAGGTTATATTTTCTGTAAAGATTAAGTCCTCTGTCAAAACCGTTTAAAAAAGCACAAAAATTAATTATGTATTTTTAGCACCTTTTTATTACTTTACCACAATGTATCGAACTATTGCTTCTGCCTAACTTGAAAATCCAGTGGGACCATTGTGATAACCTTCTCTGATGTCTGATAAAGACGATGGAATTTTCCTCAATCCTCTCCTCTCCTCTCCTCTCCTCTCCTCTCTTCTCTCCTCTCCTTTCTCCCTGCCCCTAAGCTAATGCTGACTCAAGATTCAATAATTTTCATTAAAGAAAAATCCATTCAAACCATTGGTGAACTATTAACTACCCTTACTATGGAAATTTACTTAGAAATTCTTACCTGGATGTAGAAATTTCCTGTCAAAATTTCTGGTTTTAACTTCTAGCCATTGAATGTTTGACTACCAGACTGAAGAGTCACTGCTAAGCAATCCTTGCTTCAGAAGTAATTTATTTTAGGCTGTGATCCTCTCTTAGCACTGTCTTTGACAAGCAGAAGGATCTGGAACCTTTCACTACTTGCTATTCCTTTGACTATTTCTGTACACCTTCTCTCTGTTTTGTCAACAACCATTGAAACACACTGTTTTTGGTTTATAAAAAGACAGTGATTGATGTATGTAAATAATTTGGTTATCAAATCTAAGTCGATAGATTATTTAGACTGACCAGCAGCTATAAAAACTGTCATATAATCATTGTTTGGCATAAACAACAACAACAAAAAAAGGAAACAATATTACCTGTAATTGAAACTGCTTTCTTTTCTGTTGACTTTGCATTCCCCTTTTCAACACTTGTTTAACATTTGTAAAGAAGGTTACTTTACACCACCTATACTGAGTCAGATACAGCTGGCATTCTAATAAGAATTTTTCATCTTGCTCCTATTTCTGGGAGGACAAGGCCAAAAACCACCTTGAATACTCAGATACTTGAAAAAAGAACATAGAGAATTTAGATGTGAGGCTAATTTTATAATTTTAGTACATTTGGAAAGTAAATGGACTATCTCCAAGCAACAGCTCTTATGTTCTACAAAATAGGGTAGGTGGGTTAGCATTATAGGACAAATGAAGAACAAATTAAATAGAGTGTTTGAAATAAATTACAGTAAAGCATATTTTTTATTTCTTTAATGGGGGAGTAGTGAACAGTCAGTGACGAGGTCGTGGGAAGCAATTACTTTTTACAAGGGTTATGAGCAGAAAGCAAAATTTTATCAGTTAATTTTTATCAGTTAATATGAAGATATGATAAGTAAATTTAAATATGGATATAATACGGGTCTCTGTACACCCAAAAGGGTCCTCTGCTTGTGCTTACTGAAGATGCCCTCCACTATGCAAGGTAAACATTTTGCCCGTGTTAGCGCTGAACAAACATCATTGCCGTAGGTGGCTGTGTGTTAGGGAAGGGATGACCGGTGTGACACATGGCATATCCACCAACCTGGGGGATGCTGAGCTCAGGGCTACTCTGCATTTCTGGCTCTCAGAGGCACAGGGATCCTGAATTCCTCAGGTTCTGGGTTTACTGACAGAAGTTAAAGAAGTTGTCTTTTCTGGTAATACACCACACTTCAGCTCAAGGCCAGAGTTTGAATCAGTCTATTCTTAACACGCATCCTCTCCCTAAAATAGTCTTCCTAAAAAAAGCCCTACACAAATAACTTTTGTGTACTTCCTCCTTTCCTTTTATCTATGTAACTCCAAATTTTACCAGACACAATAAACTTTTCAACTATGAACAAGGGAATTACAATAATTTTTAGGAGCCATTAGGTGAAAAAGTTCCATTTCTCTTCCCTTTAAATAGCTAGTAATTATTTATACTGTGATATGAAGCTTTTTGATAATGTTATTTACATAGTAATTTTCATTATGCAAATTAAATAATAAAATAGCAGCAATGTAAGATAGCTAATGATTTATAGTTGCAGGAATGAGAACCTTATGGCTTGAACCATCTCAGAATATTTGAAATAACCTTGAGGGCATTTGAACACTTAAGTATCATCCATTTAAAGCTCTTAAAACTAATAAAGGATGAGCACAAAAGCTAATCTGGGGTATTTGTAATAAATTCTCTATTTAGAGGGGCTTCAGGGTGTGTATTTAGAATTTAAGTTTTTGTGAGGCATGTCTAAATATTTGCCTTTTTTGACACCTGAAATTAAGTCACTCATTATAAAAATACTGGGTTTTGTCTTGATGACAATGAAACTGAGCATGGCAGCGTAACCAGAAGAACTGCAGAAGAGGGAAATTCCACTGATTGTAGGAAGCTTAAACAGTGAAAAGGCCTTGAAATGTATGTCCCACCAACAGGAATAGTCATAAATCATATGTGAATGCAGAAGAGGCTGTGAATGGTGCTTAAATGCGGGACTGCAGCAAAGTGAAAAGCACTAAGTTAGAATTTGGCAGTGAAAGGCTACCTGTATTATTGATTTAAACGTGAGTTTAAACAGCCGCCCCTTCAATTTAATATCCCATTCTGATGACGTTAAAGCAAACTTGCTACTAAATAAAACAGGGAGTTAAAGAGACATGTTGCTTGATATAGCAAAACAATGAAACAATTTAATTAGGCGATAATGTTTCTGGCACTGGAGTACACACAGCAATAAACTGCTTTTGTGGTTGATTAAATGCTGAAGTGAAGCAGAGCATGAAATCTTTCTCAGAGGAAGGAGTTGACTCTGGATCTTCCCGTTACCTGTGGATGTCCCCACTTCAGTAAGGCAGCGGGTCTCACTAACAATTCTCCTGTGACTCTCAGCTGCGGTTGCTGGGAGTGCAGCCTTCAGAGGATCCAGGAGATCAGCTCTGACTTTGCTTCTGTTCGTTTTGTCATCACGGTGTGCTCCTGCGAGCAGTTCCTAAAGAGACTTTTCACCCATTGGTTAATCAGCCTCTGCTTTCATATACAATGCAGTAAAGCTGTTGTAACACAGCCTGGGAGATACAGGCACCAAAAAGAACATATATGCTCAGCGATGGGTTCTGCCCTATAAATTTCAAATAGCCAGGGCAAATATTTTGGTAACTTGGCATCCTTCACTTTTACAATTAGGATACAAATGCAGAATACCTTCCCATTGCTCTCAGAACGAGAAAAGCAACTGATTTTTTTTTAGGAATTGAAAGCAGTGTTGCATCCAGCTCCTTCTTCATGCTGTTTCTGAGGCATTATAACATGTCTTACTGTACATTTTCTGCATTATTATCTGGTCTATAGGTGCTTATCAAGAATTTTGATGCCCATTATTATTAATAGCTATATAAGGCTGTCTTGAATCATCTTGTTTTTCCTCTGTGAAAATTCCCAAGTTATATCCCCCATAAGATAAATAACACAAGATAAAGCCATCATTCCAATTCGTTTTGGTAAAGGAGGATTTGGAATAACGTTGCTATTGGAGACCACCCAATTTTTTCCCTCCTACTTTTATGTCTTTTTCCAGATGTATTCTTGTTGTTTGTGGGTACACTGTTCTAGAGTAGAAGCATTTTCTTTTAGAACATGATGGAAGAGATAATCTCAATTATAATTTAGGAAAAATAATTTCTTAATGATGTCCATTTTAATTTTATAAATGGGCTAAAACTCCTGTTTGAACTCCTGAAGATCATAGCTGCATTTCCTCAGAATTCTGCCACTTTCTGTTAAAGTACTTTGCAGACAACCTAACTTTCAAGGAACGTCCTTGGTTCGGCCATTACATAATTCAGTACTTCTGAATACTTCTGGGATGCTCTGAAGTTACATTTTTATATTTAAAAGTCTAATTGCTAAGTTCCTAGGTGAGCTTTTTAAATGCAAATTTAGCACATCTACCACCTCCATTCCTCTTCTGCTCCCATGATCATCAAATCAAGCACCCCTCTGTCAGTCTAGGCTTCCTTCAGATTTGTAACCTGAACTGAAATCTTAATGGCTCTTCCAACAATTAAATCTTTGACAAAAGCTGGTATTTCTTCACCACAGAATGGCACGTACAACAAAATGGCTTCCCTGGGGCCCAATCTCCATCTTTAAACAAAAACAGTTCTGATTCTCTGGAGACGTTACATTTTTTGAATGTAAATGTCATAATAGCCCGACAGGTGTTGAGACTCATCTGAATTTTGTGATCTGAAGCTGTAGTATCCTACTGTCTGCCCCACAATTAATCTTATTGTCTTTGTAGGGTCCCAGGGTCTATGTGCCCAGATAACAAGGGGCAAAGTGACCTGTCAGTTGAACTTAGAAAAGTGCTAAATCCTGAAAGAGCACTTAAATCCAGCACTTGAAAGGACCTCCTGTACAGAATTGCCTTTCCTACCTTGCAACACTTTCCCTAGATAAGATGATGGAGGAAGGGCAAGAGAAAATCAAAAAACAAACTTAATAACACCTTCCCTTCCAAAGACCATGATTTATAACAAGATTGTGAGAACATTCTGAAGCTATTTCATGTTGAATTACAGTATACCTTTACAAGTGGCTGCTAAACTAGGAGTTCATGACAGTACTACTTGTGTTACTCTCATACCGTTCCTTGTGCTGCCACTAAAATTTAAAATGCGGTACACACAAAATAGATCTATAAATTTATATAGTAACTATCCCAACAAATGCAAACTCATTCTTAGTAACCATAAAATTACCTTCTGTTATCTATCACCCAGTGAATTATAGTTTCATCACTTAGAACAGCCAGCAAAACTGAATAACACTGCCTGTCTACCCACTATTTCACTGTTATATTCAGTGCAAGTGCTGCAGCTTGCAGAGAAAAAGGATAAACAACAAAAAAATTAAAGCTGAATATATGGTGTGGTAAATAAGGGTCATGTTATCAGCTCTACACTGAATATCATTTTTAAAAGTCAGCATCTACCTCTTTAGCTTTTAGTTTGAACCACAAATAAATCAATATAATTTTGGTCCCTAGCTATGCCAACCAGGTTCTTATGTTTATGGAGCATTCCACTCTCAAATTACTTACATTAAACACAGAAACAGAATAACATACACAAACTGCATAGGTTTTAATAGGATACAAATTGATATAACTGTTTCTTTGACAGAGTGCTTGGAAGGGTAAACTCCACATTGTTAATAAAACTTTGCCTTAGTTCCTCCTGCCTGTTCAGAGCTGAAGGTGGCTTCTCTACCACTATCACCAGAAATGGTGGCTGGGTGCTGGCATGGGAGCACAACGTCATGCCATCACAGGTGAATGCCAAGCTCATGTGTACAGAATACCCATGGAAAACCCACTTTCCCTACCCTGGACTAGTATTTTAGCTCCAAGCCATCTCACACATTGATCAATGAAGAGACAGAAACATCGCTATGTGGTTTGTCTGACCCATCACAACTATAGAGATATGAGCAATGAAAACTCAGAGGAAGCTGTTTGTGAGTAAAAAATTACAGATGGAAACTGTTCAGTAATTTGGTGTATGTTTGAAATAATTGTTGCCTGCTCATGTATATTACAGGCGCATGAACGGCTGAATTCATCAGCTGAATTATTTTTCACTAATTATTTGCTCAGTCTGGTTAGCACTGCGAGTGCTGCGTGTGAAGCTAGGATCTGAACTCCTACAAAGAGGAACTGCTTTTGAGGAGCCTTTCAATGGAACTCCTTTTTTTAATCCTGCCTTCAAATAGCTTAGTGTTAAAATTAAAATGTACTGGCATTTGGCTCTCAGAGAATGGATTCCCAACTTATATTTTATCTGGATTCTATTCCCCAGAGCATCTGTTGTGATCTTGTTTTTCTCAAAAATGTGATAAGAAACATTTCAAGCTGTATTTCACAATTTATCTAGAGCTTATTCATTCAAAGTGTGTTAAGAAACCTTTTTTGCTTTTCCAAGTGTGCAAATAAAGCTTGACATCAGTCAGAAATCTAGGTCTTTTAACATTAACATTTGAAAATTGTGAATTGTCTGCCACAGAACTTTGATGATAATGGTCTTATAAAGGAATAAACAGGAAGGTCAAGCTGCCAGTGACTCATATACAAAGAAGAACTAGAACATGCTGTCTGAAGAAAACTAAAAGTAATGTTAACTGATCTGCTACAAAGCACCAGGAATAATTTAACATCTTAACCAAGCAATTGAAAAAGCAGATGAATACTTTTGCTTCACAATAGAGGGCTTAGACATTTGGGCAATGAACTTCCATAAACCATACTTCTTTTTGTTTTAATATTCATGTTTATTATCCAAATAGCCTTTTTTTGATAAATTAGCAAAGCTCATTAAAAAAGCTTGAGACAAGCTCAAAGGATGGAAAAAATTATCTCTGACATTAAGATAAAATGCACATTACCAGCCCTATTCTGATTGTTTGCTCTAATGTGGAAACCTTGGATTTGCTGCACAGCATCTGACTTGTCCTTTCAAGACTCTGCATGTCTCTGCCTTATTATGGTCATTTCCTCTTCGTTTCTTCTGACTTTGTTAACTCGAGTCTCCCTGCCCACTTTCTTTTTTTTTTTTATCTTTCCATTATCCTTGTCTCAGTGCCCCCCTTCATACACCTTGTTAGAGTAGATGGGAACCTTTCTTCCTTGAACTTTCTCTCATTCAGATCTCTTCAGGTTTTTAGAAAGATTTTAAAAAAAAGCAAAATGAAAGGGAGAAAAATTAAAAAGCTACCTGGTATTTTCACTAAGTTCTTGTCAACTGGCATGTCTCTGCATCCCTTTGGTTTACATGAGGGTTTTGTTTCTTACCCAAGCACCTTGCAAATAAGGAGGGACTCCATGGTTATCAGTCAAGATACTTCAGCATGGAAGTTGTATGGAACAGGAACTGGGCTTTTGTATAAATGGCATGTGCAATACCTCCAACCGAAATGGAGCATTAACATACAATTCAATCTAAACTTGAATTGATACAGTACCAGTGCAGCATTTTATACAGTGTTTTATTAAAAATTGCATCCTGAAACACTTTCAGTATTAAATACAGATACAAGATTAAATAGACTGTAAAAACTATGAAGCAAATAAGAAGTAAAAGCAAGAATAACATTTTGTTTTCTATGTCCTTTCCAGTAGTGTCTGAATACTCAGAACTAGATTGAGAGCTCCACTGAATCTAAAGAACTGCCTCTGGGGGGGTAGAAGTGGCCGTTTTATATAGCTACTATAGGTTCTTCTTTTAAGTTTAGTTTAATTTATTTTTTTCTTTTTTCTTTTTTTTTTAGTTAGACCAGCATAAAATAGTACCACTGACTATTCTGCCTCTTCCTAATAAGCCTTGGGTTTTACCTCGCAAAATGAAAAGAACAGTGGAATGATTTTTTTTTGTCCAGTATGCTGACACTGCCGCGCATCAGTGCCAGCAGACAACACGCTTCCTCAGGTGGAGGTGAACAGTCGTTTTCTGATGGCGTATTTCAGCAACTGACAAGAGTGAAATATTCTTTTCAACATACTTATCTGCAGCTTTATTTACAGATTATTCCTCACTTTGCACATGGATGGCAGCTTTTCAGAGCTAATCAATTTGCCTAGAGTCTTTAACAAGATCATAGTTGTAATAATGGCACAACTGAAACTGTTTAAATCCTTTTTTTTCCCAAAAAATGCTGCTGTTTATGGGAAAACAAGCAAAGAAAGCATTATGATGTCTAAAATATATCAGATGCATACCAGAGTTAACTGATTCTACTTAGATGACTGGTATTTGAAAGAATTTAAATGACACAAAAAAAGATAATTAGACAACCCTATTTAATGATAACCTGGATCCCAGAAATGTATCAAACCCCCATAATTTGTTGTACCTTTAGTTATCTAGAGTTGTTGAAAAATTCACAGGTTAACAAGGTACTTAAGAAAATGAAATGCTGATTCAAATGGTTCAGGGACTGTCATCATACTTGTAAGAATCCAGCCTGAAAGGTCAAGTTCCTTTCCAATATCTTCTCAAAAAATGTTTTCTAATAACTAATAATATTAACTTGCTTTTTTGGCTGTTTATTTTTTTGCCCTCTTTTTTATAAGTGTGAATGTATCTTTCACTTAATAACATTAACTAAACATTGGAAGGAATAAATACTTCAAATAGCAGTGATGGAAGTCAGTGTTGGTGTTGTGCGTAGGTAGGGTTGTTCACACTCCCATGTTATAAGTTAACACACTTTGTTTTATGGTGAAATCTTTCAAGCTAAGATGAAGTTTATTCCAAAAGCGTACTCAGATTTTGCCAGGGAATTTAAGAACTATGCCTGCTGCACTGTCTTCCAAGTATTTAAATTTAAACATGAAGCAATTGCTCACTCTAGATGTAAAAGAAGACCTCAAGACATACACTACATATGGGAAAACAGAAGAGCTTTTTAGGCGTCTCAGTGTCTGTATTTTTATGTGTATGTTCTTGTCAATATTTGGTGGCAGCTTTGAACAATGAGTTGGGTCTCCATTTTAAGCTACTCAAGACAAATAATTTTAATATTCCTTGAGATATTTTCCATTTGTTTGATCATTGTTTTCTGAACCATCTGTTCTACAAAATTGTATTTGAGATAGATAGGATGAACATTCCTGCACAGCATTACAGCTGTATCTGTATTAATAAAAAAACCTTGCATAACACAACCCATATCTATACAGCAAAACTCTTTTACCTTCCATAACAGACTGGTCACCTCCAAAGAACCTGCTGAAATACTCCATGGCCCATAATAACCTCAAAGCTATGCACAGGCACAGTATGAAAAACTGTCACAGACTGAAACCCTGATCTGCACTTAGTTAACAAGTTAATAATATACATCATCTTGTGTCTATGCTCTGGCCTGCACCCTGGCTTTTTTTGGTTTACTGCTACCCATGTCATCAAGAAGTTCAAGCATGAAAACAGCACTGTGCTTTATTTATAGATTTCATTACATGAGATGTCATAAGAATACATAGAACTATGTTATGTACAAAATAAGAGAGAGTTCGTTTGTCTTATACTGTCTACAGCATTCAAAATTGGTATGGATGTTTACATTATCTGGTACTCTAAAGACCACATAAAGACCTGGCATACACCCAAAGTTTGTAAGTAATGCAGAAACTTTAACTTAGACTGTTATCAGGATGGAGCTGAAAGGTAAATTTTGTAAGCATTAAGATATGTGAGAAGAACTTACAGTACTGTATAACTATCTCTTGACACATTTTTCTCAACCTACCCTAACCTGCCTGGTTGTCTTATCCATCAGTTATCTTTTGTCCACTTAAAGCTTTTTGAGGGAACGACTGATATTTTACCTGCTTCTGCACAGCAGCTATACCAATAGGGCCCAACCTGCCTTTGACCTTTATAAATGAAAATAAGAAGATTAAAACCAAACGTGAACATTCAGATGAATGAATAACACTCAACAGTGTCACTGAATATGGATGGCAAAAAGCAGCACCCTTTTCCCGCCTCCCTTGTTTCCCAGTTGAAAAGAAAAACAAAATTAAAGCTCTGCTTTATGGTGCATGCAAATCTCCAGATAAATGCAGATTGCTAAATTGGATGTCATGTGTGTGTCAATAGTGCAACATATCACAGATACAGGTAATCTCCTTAAGGAACAGACATGGTGTTTAATGCGTCTGATGGATGCCTTTTTGTAATATAACAATATTGAGGACTCCAGGACAAACACCTGACAGCCTAAGCAAATTTCAGGCATGCACGATAATGATGAAAAATCTTAAAGCATTCATACACTTTACAGTGGAGTGTCAAAGGTCTTTTGTAAGTCAGTGTATCTCAGTAAAACAGGAAAGTTTTAATCAGGAACTGCATCAAATAATCTGTCAATTACATTATTTGATTTTTGTGGCTCAGCTTGTCCTTAAGCTTGTTTTTCTAGAACTATGTCAATAACCTTAAAGTTCCTACAGTACAGCATGCCAGTAGCTGCTGTTTTGGCACAATTTCTGATACATTGATGCTTATCAATCTAATCATGTAAGGCTCATCTTCCAAAGGGAAACAACTGAAAGATCATAGCATCATATTTCAGAGTGGAGTGGCTGTCATCACAATATATCATGCATGTATGCAAAGGTCATACTGTAAATCTGTTTCATTAGGGCCAAACTCTTATTGCCCCAGAACACAGAAGAAGGAGAAAGCAGTACATGAGGGAATCGCTTACAGTGATGTTAAATAAGTTACTGCCAACATGTAGCGTCTCACAGCCATTGCTGCCCTTAACTATATATTTGTACTGTGAAAAAGAATTTTCTTATGCACTCTTTCATCTCCACAGAAGCTTTTATTGTGTGAGACAGGAGTTCTACAGATTGCAGGTATTTGTCACTGAAGGCAAAAATTTCCTAAAATCCAGAAGTAGGACAATAAGATCAGGTTGTTTTTTATATCCATTTTAGTGTGTTCTGTTTTCACTGCAGCTTACCTCCTTTTCTTACCTCTATATTAGCTCTGGCCAGTACAATGCAAATGGTAGGTTAAGTATGTTTTTCTATTTAAGGGAAGTTGCTAAAAATGAGAGAAAAATTATTTAAGCATTAATTTTTCTGACTTTTCCCTCTCTACAGATGAATATAAAACTGCAAGGTAAAGCACAAATTTCCATATTTCCTTTTCCTTTATTTTGCAGGGTATATATCCACTAACCATGCCTAAAAGCATCTTAATAGCTAATCTTAGTATTCTTCATCCTTCTGGGCTCCTCTGCTTGCTTGAGTCAAATATGCAATTTCCAAATGTATTTATAAACATTTGACAACTGACCTCTTTCTGTATTGAAGTGAGCTGTATGACTGTGTATTGAAGTGAGCTATATGAGCTACATATTATTGAAAGTTTAAGAGATAATTTTAGAGTCCAGACCAAACATTATCAGAGATCACCATCTTGCTATTTCTCTCATTGTGTTCTAGTTAGCGCGTGTGACCGCTAGTACATGGGTAGACTGTGTTTTTTAGTAAGGCACTTGAATCATAGTCACTGATTTATTTGCATATCCATAATCTTTTTTTCCCATTGGTCAAACTTAAAAAAGGTTGAGAGACCTTTGACTTACGTATTTCGGTAATGGCTGTTAAAATCAATTCTAGCATTAAAGTCTCTAAGAATGAACAATGCATTGAGTGGAAAATTGATTAAATGGTCAAAGAACAGTCCTTTGTGGCCTCGTTTGCTTTTTCAATTAGTACAGATGTCACAGCTGGTCTAGGTGGCTCTCAAACTTTCACAAAAAATGTCCTTGAAGCTTTGTCTTTTTGTGAGCCTTTTTCTTCCAAGAAAGATGATTTTGCATTGAGGTTAGCACTTCTGTATTTTTTTGTATTCCATTTTTGTAAGAAAGCAAACAGTCACATAAATAATTTGTGCATTTGACTGATAAGACACTAATAGGAAAAAAATACTGCTAGGTGAACCAGTGTGCTTTTGAGGAACTTAATTTCTGTGTTCTGATGGATTCCACTTGAATTTGTTTCCCTCCTTTAGGAATGATGGAGGTCAGTTCATGCATATGTTTGGCAGAAGACATCTGACAGGGAGGTGACTCATAACTGTAGCTACCTCAAATTGCTTTTGACCAGAATTCCTGGGTCTGCAGGTGAAGAACTGATGGTAACATGTATGAATTCATTTAGGAGAGCTCCAGTAAGTCATGTGATTAAGGCACTTAACTGGGATTTAGATGATCTGAGTGCAATTCCAATCCCAGTTCTGCTACAGACTTACTATTTGATGTTGAGAAAGTCATCCTGGGAAAGATTTTTCACAAGCTTTTAGCATTGGCCTAATTCTGCTCCCATTGACTTCTACATAAAAAGAGTTCCCAGCATATGCCATGACATGGCGTATCATGGCTATATTGGTAACAGATCACTGTGTTGTCTCTTAGAAACTAAAGGTAAGGTAGATAAATCCCTGATTTCATTGCTTTAAATAAAAATGTTAAGGATTAAATTAATTTCAATGTGCAAATATGTAGGAGAAACAGTTAGGAGACTGTAACCTTAACTGCACTGTTTCTCTCCTTTACCTGCTCCGATTGCCATGTAACATTCATAAACGCAAACACTGAGCTTGTTTCTTTATTTTAGCTATGCAAACAATTTAGTAATAATAGGCAGCAGGTTTCTTTTTTAGTGCTTTAATGTTTTATTAATTTAATTTTCCACAGTCAAATTCTTTTTTCATTTTGCCTTATAGCCTAAATTTCCCTTGGTATTTGTAATTATAGTATTTGTTTGCGATTATACTGCAACATACTGTAATTCTCGACCAGCTGACAATAAACTAGAATTTGCATCTAATGTCTTATTAAAAATAAAAATAAAGACTGACATTAAGATCCCTTAATTTATTTTTTACAAATTCAGAGATCAATTGCTTGATTAAACTTAGTGCATTTAAAACTATATATTTCATCAGATGTGTAAAACACACGAGCCAAAGTCAGGTCCCTTGTTGAGTGTCTATAACTACCAGCTAAGTTGCTGCAAGTTGTATCAACCTGTGCATAGACTGAATTTCTCCCATGATATTTGGGATAATAGAGAACTATATAATGGATTAAATGGCTGGCCTTTCAAAGTTAGTGGTCTGCTTACAAATGAAGCCACTGCCAAATACTTCAGGATATTCCCCAAAACAATCAGATAATTCTGAAGTTTTAACATAAATAAAACAAATAATTTACAACTTTGGTAGAAATCTTTTAATGTCCTAAATGATGAGGCTTATTTACCATTATTTTGTATTGCATAAGATAAAAACTGCATTAGTCCAAATGCTTGCACTGGCCTCCAAAAAAAGTCAGTTGATTAACACTCCACTTCAACAGGTTCTTTGGTCCATCTTCATTATCTCCTCTTGTTCCTTCAGGCACCTAATATCAGGACTTTTTTCTGCAAGGGTGGCAATAAGAGGTAAAGTTGTGTATAAAGCTTCATATCTGTGCCTGGGAGTGAAGCAAGCTGGGTTCTGAAGGGTATCATTTGTATGAAGGGCTGGGACTGTGTTTGGCTAGAGGTTTTTCTCTGGGTGATTATTATTACTTCTTCCTATTTTAGGGAGAGACTATGGAAAATAACTTTTCCTTTTCTGTGGCATGAACTTTTTATTCCACTCTGGATAGAATGTATCTGGAATGACTATAATGCATTTCACATTTACTAGGGATGAATCCTGACCTTTCTTTTTCAGAGATGGTGTCCTCTGGGAGATAAACTCGTCCTAGGACATGAGACACATAAGATATGGTTGGATCAAAAAGGTCTGATTCTTTATATTTGGGGAAGAAGGATTAGAATTAGGACAAAATGCTGTTACAGGAAGGTAATTTTTTTAGTCCTTAGCACTGAGAATTCCTGTGTTATTCTAATTTTTTATAGAAGCTATGACTAGTAATGAATAGGGTAATTTGTTCCTGAGGCTGAAAACAGGACTGCCTTTTTTAAAGATCCCACTACAACAGTTTTCTTTTCCAGTCAACTCTCAGATGGGTTGAGCAGTACAGTTCTCTGGGGATGTGAAAGCCTGAGGGCTAAGACTTGGGATGTTTGACCCCTACTGATGGGGATGAGCAGAAGTTTATGAACAGTGAAAATCTGAACCAGAATGTTTAGTTCTGGTGCAAGTATTTTGCAAAGAAAAGGTATTGCATGAGATTGTCCATGATGCTATGGCTAATAACCATTCAAAGCTACCCATAATTTGAAAAAGGAATAATATACGGTTTCTGTGGGTAGGATTAACGTGATTGTTGAGTGCTATAGGTATGATTTCAGCTTTCTTCAACTATGCAGGAAAACTTCAGATTTTACTGAAGATTATGTACCAAAGGCATGTCTTTCAAACATTTCATGATGGAGGCCAAGTGCACACTTTTCTCTGTCCCAGTTCCTACCTTAGGTTTACCAGAATGTAACCATTCACTGTGTGAATCTTGAGATATAGTCGAACAGTTGACATACAGACAAATCTGTAACTCTTCCCTCCCTCCCTGTACATTGCTAAAGTTCTTTACTGGTATTCACCGGGCTTCCTGTTGTTGGTGATTTTCAAAGCAGTACAGGTTCGTTTTTAGACTACCATAATGAGTAGGAGGTTATGCAAGTGGTTACTTGTTCAATAGTACAGTGTAATCAGCAAACTCTGCCACCTTGCAATTCACTTCTCCAAATTATTAAAAAAATATATTAAACAACTTGATCGTAGTACTGACCCCTGAGACACTCCATTATTAATATATCTCTCTTTGAGGTTATAACTATTTATTTCCTATCATTTAATCACTTTTTAATCCATGACAAGCCTTTGCCCCTTACTTCATTGTTATTTATTATCTTTAATATTCTTTTATGAGGGACCTTTTCTAAAGCTTTTTGAAATCCAAGTAAATTATGTCCACTGGGTCACGTTCATCTACTGTCTTATTAATATTTTCAGAACCTTCCAACACATTAGAGAGGCACAATTTTCTGTTACAGAAAGTAACTTGTTGGTTTTTCCCTTTTCATATATATTATGATTCCCCAAATGTTGCACTATTTTTTGTCTATTTGATTTTTAGTCATTGTAACAATCTGTAATTCTCAAGACATCCCCCAAATCCTTTTAAAAAAATAAGAATCATGCTAATGACTTCCCAGTTCTCAGTGCTGTGATTGGTAAGGATATACTGTGATTTGCTATTAAGCTATTCAGTCAGTCAAATAATTTGAAGGATGGCTCCAAAAGTTTCTGTGAAGATTCAGTTCCAAAACAGCAAATGTATTTTTTCATAAAATAGCTTGGAAGAAGAGTTTTATAATCTTATTTCTTTAGTAGTGCTGAGATATATATATAACTTCTTAGATAATTTAGCCAATTCCTGCATTTATTATCCTCACTTTGTTAGTAATAAATACCAAATTTAGGTTTTGTGTACATTTCATATTTCTAATAGATGAAAATAGATGAAAAGGATGATTCTGAAAATCTTGCTTTTTAAAAATTAGGTCAGAGGACTGAGGAAAACTTCTCCACCTGGCATAGTTTTAGTACTTGATCTCTTCCAAAATTGCCATTGTGTGCTAAGGCTCTGTCTCCTATGAGAGACAGAGCAAAATTGTTCTAGATCGGCCACCTTATCCTTTCCCCTTGTGAGGCCTTGGGTAAGAAAACACTGATCAAAGGGAGAAAGAAACAGCAGAGCTTATGATGCTTTGTTCACCTCAGGGAAAACCGTTTGACTCCAGAGCAGCAATTAGAACTGAGCAGCAATATCCAAACAGTATATTTGCCAGTAGGTCAAATGAGAAACTGATGGGTAGGGATGTAATGATTCTGAAAAAATCTTCTATCTCTCCAGAGGGGGAATATGGAAAATTCTGAGTCCTTCCTCTCTCTTTATTCCTGAATGTAGGGATCAGGGAGGGAGTCTGGGATAGAATGGCACAGAATTAAGGACAATGCGTGGCCAGCAGAAATACCAAAAATTGTCTCTCCTTGGAAGATGAGAAGGAACTTGGTGTCATCCAAGGCAGCTGCAGGTATTCTTGGTCTGCCACAGAAACATGGCCATATAGACAAGGCACTGCAGGTAATCATTAGTTGGGGAAAAAGTGCAGGGAGAGCTAGGTCTCCAATTATACTTAGAGTGTGAGGCCAGAGCAGGATGCAGGAGCTACACGTGGGGCAAGAAGTCAAAGTTCGTCCAACAATTGATACAGCTTCTCCAGCCACTATTGTACTGGAGCTGAGTGTTACAGACCCACCTAGAATATACAGATTGCTCTGTGTAGAATATATGACTGATATTTGGGGTTTTGGGCTTCTTAGCAATACTCTGTTGATAGCATTACTGCAACAGACTATGGGACTGGAATTCTGACTAGGCTGCCCAAATTTGACGATGATGACATTTTTGGTCAGGCTGGAGTTTCTGGTCCTGGAATTACCAGATTTGCTAGCTTCAAATCTGATAGGGCTTTCAGGCACTGGGAGACAAGTAGACCTGAAGGACTTACACTGTGCCCATCATATCCAACAAGTGAGGTGTTAAGGCAAAGCTATGGTGTCACTACAACAAAAGTGGATGTGGCCAGTGAATCCAGGCCGCGGAGTACTGCCCTGGTAATTAAGATCTGGACATTCAGACGGTGGTGCAGTAGTATATGGTCAGTATAAATGCAAAATTTTGGCAGAGAAAGAAATGCTTTTTCCTCAAAAAATTGCAGGAGGAGTAGCAACAGAAAAATATCCATTTGACAGTTAGGCATCTGTGAATCTTGGGGTTTTTTCAGGTTAAAAAGGTACCTGGTCATCGTTCTTATCTCTTGGAAATGGTAGAGCTGCACACACTATTGAGGTCATATTCTTTATTTAATTATCATTGGACTTAATATAGCCTGCTTCCAGGGCTTGTATTCCTTTGTCAAAGCAATGTGGATGGACTTCTTGATAACTTGCACAGAATTTGAATAACTATTCATATGTCCATCCCCCTGCTAGGATGGACTGTGTTGCAGGAAGCAGAGTTAGTTCACATGGCACATTATTTCAGTGATTGTCTCTTAACAGAGCGTTTGAGATCAAAGTAAATGATTGGGTTTTGGTTACTAGCTGAGTGTGGTTCCTAAATTGCACGGTTTTCCTAAAAACTGTGAAACTAACAGAAAAAATTAACTAGAGCTGTTTACCCAAGTCATATTACTAGCAGTATGGTCTTATGCCACCTGAACAATGTCAAATCACTGAAGTCTGAGAAGATTAAAATGGTGATGGACAGGAATTCAACAATATTCATGCATCCCTAAGAGGTGAAAATTATACTAGATTGGGTTTGTTGCCAGTGGAACAAGTCAGGTTCTGAAAACTAGTTTTTAAAATTAGTCAGATTTTTTTGATGGAAAACTATGCAGAATCATTTGTTGAAAGCAAGAAAAAAGCAAAAGTTTCCATTGCAAACTGAAATCTTTTGGAATTTCACCTTCTTTTGGCTGATTTTCAGCATGTTCTGCTTTTTCAGTGCAGAACCTTCTTATCAGCTTTGCTGTTTTTATTACCTAATAAATCTCTAACTTAATTATAGTTAATATAGTGTTGCCAAATACTCAGAAATCATGAGTAAGACTTCCAGAATTCATAGGTTTGGGTTGTTTTTTTTTAATAACCTGTTTGGGGTTCTCCTTGTTTGACTTGTATCTTTCACAAGTTTAGGAAATGCTCTAATTTTTTTCAGCTTAGGTATCAGGACTGGAAACATGATATTTTTTATGAAAGTTAATAGCCTCCTAATTAGTATAAATCTAGGAGCTAGGTCTTTAAGAAAAGCATCAAATATCATGAGGCTAATAATAAAATCACAAGAGCTGGCAATATTGTTATCCAAAAATGAATTAAGATTCCTTATTTTGCCAGAACAATAGTCATTTGTCTCCAATTTATCAGTAGCCTTTTAACTTTTACAGTTATGTCAGAGGTGTGGAAACATTTATTTTTATTTCTTACCTACAATTTACTTGTCTCTTTCTTAACAATGTTGTCTGGGTCTTCAGGCAAAGTATTACACATCAACTTGTCATTAAGTCACAGTTTTGAAATAGATGTCTTTATCCTGTATATCCACTGATAATTATATAAGAATGCCAAAGTCCTTCCTTTCCAACCAAGATTATTTTTTCTTCTTCTCTTTCTTTATCTTCTCTTTGTTTTTAATTTTTGTTCTTTCTCTTTCATTTTCTTTTCCTCTTTCTTTTTTATTCTTTTTTTCTGTTATTCATTCACTTTTCACAGTCATTAATGTCCTCCTGCTTTGAGAATAGAAAGAAAAAGAACAGTGAAATAGGTTTAAATGCTAGCTGAACTGTTAAGAAAGTTGTTGACACCTTTATTTACATGTCCAGGACAAATTGGTAATCTGCTATGCTGGTTCACACAGGCTATATGAAAATGTTACAATTACTAGCAAAGAATGGTTTTTTTCCCATATTGGTACCTGTCAAGATGTAAGGAGAACCTTATACCCAGGGTTTCAAAAATACTCCATTGTAATTTGTTATGCATATTACTGACATGTGTGCCTCAGCAGAACATTAACATTATTAGGCAAGCATCTGGGTGTACTTGAAAAGATTAAAGATTATCTGTTTCGTAAGAGGTTAAATACAGCCCCTCTATGCAGAGCTGATGTGATTTGTCTTAGCCAGGCAGGCAAAATGGAGTTTGGCTGTGTCAGAAATGAGAGGGTGAACCTGTCCTAGTCTTGCTCAGTGAAACAGAGAGGGATGCAGGAGAATGAAGAAAGGACAGTGATAGAGTGGAAAACCACAAAGGAGAAAAAGTGTGAGAGGCTGAACCCCAAAGAAAAACTGTTGCAACTGGGAGGATGGCAGAAGTGGAAGGCTGAGATGCTGCCCGGAGGCGGACCCAGCCCAGCCAGCCCCACAGCCACTGGAAGCCATCCTGGTTTCTTCCCACCTGGGCTTTAAAATTTAAAATTATATTCAATGTCATCCTAAATGCCCCACCATTTAAAAATTACAAAATGTGCTTTGGTTTTACTGTTATTACTATACCCTCCCTACAGGAAAATCCTCATCCTCTCTACATTTTGGCAGCTCACTAGAACATAGGGGAGTAGCAGGTGATGTTCGTGATCAGAAGACTTAGATCTGCAGATATCCTTAGAACATGTAATAGTTTTCAGCCTTTTAAAGAACCCAGCTTATTTTGTACTTCACTGTTATTCTTGCTGTCAGAAGAAGTAACATTTATAACCAGAAGACAACATAAAAAGTCATAAGTAGTACTGCAAAAATATCTTGCATGCTGCATGTAGATTGGAACTGACTTCCTAAGGGTGTCTTTCTTCCTATTGGTATTGCTCTGTATACATCCCTCAGAAACAATGTCAAAATTCAGTAGACCACTGAGGTGCATAAGTACCAGTTGCTATCCATTTAAGAAGGAAAATCTGCTTAGGTGCTGGATATTAGAAGCCTAGGTTATTGCTGCCTGGTTTTAGTTCTGTACGTTTTATAACACATCAGATTAATTACATTCTTTGTTTTATTGTGCACTGAAAAGACCATCACCCATTATAACCACCAACACTGAGTTCAAACACAAGACTGGGAATCTGCTTTGGACATCATCTATGATCTCTGGCAAATCCTAGGAAGTCTCTGCTACACATTTTTAGCTCATACTGAAAATCACATTGAAAATGGTTTCACTACCGGCCAATATGAAAAACTAAAAAAAAAAACCCACCCCCACCCACCATTTGCAGTAGTAAAGTAAATATGGCTTCCGAAGTTTAAAATATTTTCTCTCTGATATATTAAAATAGTTCTATGCTTCAGTGTTTTTATCTCTCACCTGTATAGTTGTGGTGGATCAAGCATATGCTAGATCATGCACTATGTTCTGGGGCTCATCTGTTTGTTTTACAAGATTATGCTTTCCATTTTCATGTTCAGTTAGAGTAGCAAGTTATATACAAGAAAAGTAACAGCAGAGAGCAGAACACAAGCTCAGGGGTTCTTCTCACATATTCCCAGTCATGGGTTTATTATTTCTTCCCCTCCCCTGCTAGCTTCCACATGTTCAGATTGCAAATTCTTCAAGGCAGGTATATTTTAAAAATGTTTATATTTCATATACTTTACATAATATCATACATAATATTATATGCATTATAATACTATTGTCTTTATAAGTTTATATAATTATATATGTTATATATTTGAGAAATTTATTTGTATACTAGGAAAATAACAGCCTCTCCCCACAGCTCTCCCATTGCCATTTCTGTTCCTTCGCATTTTTTGCATTAGATTTTATGCTATCATATAATGCTTTTTCATCCAAAGCATTGTGTAACTGTGTGCAGGATCATAACAATAAATGCCTCTCAACACCCATTAAAAAGCAAGACAAGCAAATCCACAATGGATAGTTTCCAGTAAAAATGAAAAAAGGAAAGAGGTTTGGGAATATCAAGATGAGCAAAGCAGAGGTTCTGAGATGAGATCTACAATACAAAAATTGGATCCTTGTTTGTTTTAGTAGACTGCCCAGGAAAAAGAGTTCTAAGTCTTTTAAGCATCGCCTTCCTTCACAGGTTTTGGGAGTCAATCATCCAGGTGGAAGAAAGCTCTGTGGATAGCTTGGCAGGTCAATGGAGCTCAGGGCAACCAACTGACCTTGTTAATCTGTGGAGGGGATATAACTTAGACTATCTGGCCTAGTCATCCTGTTACCTGCCTCTTCAGGGAAGTAAAATCCATCTCAGATACTTGAACTGCCGTAGAGGATCTGCTTCCTTGGTAAACCAGTTAGAAAAGGACAAAACCAAAAGCCTCCTCAAAAGAAGGTGGGTACTGGAGGCAGGACTCTCAAGGTCTAGTGTGACAAGAAGAGAACCTGTCCTTCCTAACCATCATTTGAAGATGGTGGTGGATCACCCACCGAGGGCCAAGGACCTGCTACCAGAGGGAATGAAAGCTAATGGCAACACTCCTACAACTGAAAATACTTAATGAAAAATTTATGACCTGTATTGTAGAAATTGCTGCTGGATAGTCCCCAGATAAATTAAATTAATAAAGTTGCAGCCTAATTAAGCCATATCTTTCTGTTTTCTTGCATGGCTGGGGCAATGATGCAAACTCAGCAGAACAGAGGAAGGGAAGGATAGAGTTTGAAGGGCTGAGGTTTGAAAAGCAGAAGACTGAGTATATTTAAAAGAAACTCTAAATAAAGGGGACATAGACAATGTGAGCAGAGGTTTTTGTCTATGTTATTATGCTTAATTTTAAGAACATTACAGTTTATGGAAGTTTCAGAACTACAGAACAAAAATTTTGGCAATGAAAAAAGAAAAAGGAATTGGTTCTGTGAGATACTTTTTTATTGAGTGAAATAGGTGAGTACATTTTGGAAGAAAGTGAATGAGACCACAGAATTTTAGGTGCTGGACAACAAAGAATGAAACAATTTTTTTCTGTTGTATTTGAACTTTAAAAAAAACAAACCTGCAATAAGTTTAGAATTTATGTTTCAAATATAATCAAAAAGGTAAAATAATACAGAAGTAAAGCATGCAGTTTTATAGAATTTAGAATGATAGAATTGATTTTGGGGTTTTGTTAGATTTTTTTACTGGAAGCTTCCAGACAGACTTGACTGGAAACTTTTATCACACTGGAATTTTCTTTCCGTTTGAGTTTTCTAGAGACTTTTTCAGTTATCTTGAATTCCATACTACATAAATAGATTGTATTTTGTGTGACCACTTCATTACATTTATAATCATTTTTCACATCTTCAAAATGTTAACTTTAAAAAGTTATAATAATTCCAATATTCAAAGCCACTTAATTGAGATGGAAAATGTATTAGATTTTCAGAGAAAAAAATAATTCTTAATACTACATTATAATCTTGTATTTATTAGCTAAACTGTGATATTCGTCACAAAAATAATTTCTATTTTAACACTTTTAAATGAATGGTGAGGATGTTTTATTCTCTTTAATACTATCCTTATGAGACAGAAAGCTATTTGTTTAAATAGGAAAGTGGAACTTGCTTTGTAAAGTAATTCCTGATCACAGGAAACTAATGAGGTTTGCAGAGCTAAAATTCTTTTTTATCTATCTTGAATGTGGAGCTTTCCCTGAAAACAAGTAGCAACAAGATTTGACCAACTTTGAGTGCCCTCCATGAACAATGATCAAGTTTCTTACCTTCTCCTGGACAGTTTAAAGCTTTAGTCTTAGGTTTAAACCTAAAGCTCTTTGCTAAACACAGGGATGAAGTACTAACTAAGCTAAGGATTGCTGTCATCATCAAGTGCAGTAATAAACAAATCTGAAAGTAACATTTTTAGTCTTTTAAAAAATGTAATACACATTAATGCAAGAAGTAGTGCAGGCTTGAATATTATTTTCAGTCCCATTGACTTTGGTGAGACATCTCATGCTTAGAGCAGATTTTTTTTGTAAGGGTCTTGCCAAAGTAGGGCCACGGCGGCAGTCATGCTCGTGTCCACGTGCATTGGAAAGATCAGAGTTGCAGCATAGCACATCCTTGTCTGGATCTGACAGCCACAGCTGATAGGACATTACACTTTCAAATCATAAAACTCACGTTTTGGTTTGGTTTGTTTTTTTCCTTGTGGCATTATGGAAATATATTTAGCTGCTTACTTCCATTTGCACAATTGTGTTTACACGTTTCAGACACAGTTCATGATGTACTATTTTGTGATTTCCAAAGTTATTAATATTTGCCTTTTTAAATGTTCAGTACAGTGAGTTAAGTCATCTGGCTAATCAAGCAACGTACAGACAGAATAAAAGTGTATGAACAATAGAACAGAGTTACAACAAACTTTTTGAGTGCAGTGACATATTATCTGTTGGCAATAAAACTACATATTATGTCTACATTCTATGTAATTACTCTTTGAAGTGAAAAATTTGCAGATTGAACTTTCTCAAACTTTCTGACACAAATTGCTTTACTAGATATTGATTTAAAATTAGAAGCAAAACTTGTGAGAAAAATGAGCATTTGTTACTTGTCTTGACAATGCACGAATAAATTCCTTACTTTTCTGAACTTCAGTTTTATTAAGTAACTTTCTATAAGACAAGTTTCAGCAGATCAGCACAAAATTTTCTTAATTTCATTACAGGCTGTAAATTAAAATTAATGAGGCTGACACCCACAATTAACAATGAAAAATGCAGATTGTTATAATTACTTAAGCAATAACATTGCTTTACATAGAAGACTTAAGGTGCTCCACAAATTATTTACAAGTGTTACATAAAACACAAAAAATGACAATTTCAATTTATTTTGTCAGTATAAAAAACAAAAATCCTTACTAAAACCTTTCTCATTTGGGAATCTCTCGCCATGCATAATTAAGCAAATTTGATTGCAATTAAGCCTGGCTTCTACAGTGGAGTTTTAATTAATGCAAATCTGGCATCTACATCTATAAGATTAATTTTCGTGAATTAAAAGAAAACAACAAAGCATATTTGAAAGTGCAGTTGTATTGTTGAAAGGATGGAATGCAAAATCTGATTATTTTTCAGTCTTCCATGTGGGTAGCCTTTGACTTACACTTTAAGGAGGGATATTTTATTTGGATCTGTTGTTTTGTTTCTCAAGGCATTATTAAGCAAGATCATAGCAATTACACTAAGCTTCTTCTAAGGAACATCTTAAAATGTAATTATATACATTTAGAAGAAGAAATGAAGGATAATATAGGCTAAGGAGTGAGGGCACCATTACACTACACAATGCTTTTTCTAAAGTCATCATCCTTGTCTTTCATTTGGGGCCTAGAATATCCTGTGGAGTCTGTGGGAGTACTTGAGATATTTTTGGATATATTTTAATATGAACTCTCTTAAAATCCCAAACCTGGAATGACTTTTATAGGACAGAAGAATGTTTATTTTTTATTTATTTAACAGTGTGCTTTGAACTGACTTTTAAAGTGTTTCCTCTGTCTTAAATTAGTTTGTATTTAGTTTAGTATCTTTAAAAGAAAAAGAAAATTCTTTACTGTGAATTCTTTTCCTTTGAAACTGTCCCATAAGAGTCACCTATTCTGTCATTCTTTCCACATAAAAAAGTTCTGGTTTTAGAAACCACATGTCTTGTCTTGCTCTTAAATACAGTACTATGTAATTTTATTTTGTCATTTGTGCAATAAAACAATCATATGGAAATGGATCATCAGCGAGAGCAACAGATATTGCATTAAAAACTATTATTCTCACTGACATGCAGGAAGGTAAATAACTCCTTTTTTCATTCAGTCTCTCCATACAGATGTCAGAAGTCAGGTAATTCCAAGGAGGCATTTATCCAGTTGGCAGAAATGCTCTGTCTGTTGTGAAAAGCTGAAATTTTTCCTTTCTTGAAATATATTCTGGTATTTTATTCGAATGTTAACCATAGTTGCTGTATTTTTCCTTGGTCTTGCTTTTTAAAAAATGTGCACTGGGTATGCAGAGAAGATATCAGTTCCTTTTTAGTCCAGGGTGAGAAGGCTGAGCCAAGCCCGTGTTGGAGGGAAGGTGGGTGCCAAGATACAAGTGCCTCTGAGAGAAAATGAACCACCAAAACTCTTGCATGCAGACTGCTGGAGGTGTGTGACCCTGATGTGAGAAGCAAAATTACAAGCAGTGTAGCTTTTCTTCCTATTTAATCCAGTTTCTTTCTAATTTCTTTCTTTTTCTATTCAAACCCAAAAATTCAGAAATCTCCCTTTCATTACATGAAATACCATCTGAACTGAAGATTTCCCAAAGACAGTCTATAAGGGGAACTCTTCTTTTATATCTGTATCAGGGAGAGTACAAAAGCATCTCCTCAAGGGGCTGTAAATGCTGCCACATTTGGTTCCCACCGTATAGTTATTATTACAGCTCCCAAAGGTAGCTTCCAAAGCACCACACAGAGGGAGCTCATAGGGCACTAGAAACAGCAGGAGGTGAGTCCAGCCTTACAATCACATGCACTGCTTTTGCAGCAGGGGTTTTATTGACATAAAGTGCAACACTCTCTTTCTTTGGGTATAGTTTACAACGTAGCCATATTTACAAATATTTTATCAATTGCATTTATTTTCAGTATATGAAATCATAGTATTTATTTTGGTTGAAGTTAAAGTCGAGTATTACAAAGTATTAATAGCAGGTTTAAACAGAAGATTCCTAATTTGATTTTCCAAATTATCAGCTCAAAAAACAAGGTAATGGACAGAAGATGTCCTGCAAGTCTCTGGTTATGGATCAACTTCTGCCTTTGCAGGTCTGGAAGAGCAGCAGTATAAATGCATTGTGACTTACATGATAGTATCTTTTTAACTGGAATAGTCAAGTGTCCATCATTGTCACCCCTCTCTAATTTAGACATACTTAGAACTAGAAACCCGATTTAAGCACCTCTATTGCTCCCCTAAGGTTTGTGTTTGCATGTTTGGGTTTTTTAAAATTGTTTTTCTTCTGTGTGTGTAAAAAGAAGATATTTGTAGAGTTATATCATCTGTCTGTATCCAGTGTTTAATAATTTGGACAATGTTTCAAAATTGGCTCCTTAACCTGTATTGAGACATATAAATATCTGAGCATGTTTTGTAGATTGCTGAGTATTAGCATCTCATTTTGTTTTCAACTTCTGGAGACTTACCGCTTCTGAAAGACTAGGTTGCTTGAACATAGAAAGATAAAGGCTAGTTTAAATGACGGTAGAGAGACTCAGGCATATGCTGTATGGCACCCAACAGGGATACTGCTGTACTTTAACTGTAGGTACCTAGCCCCATCTGACAATCAGAGCACCAAAGCTCTAATCTTTTGAAAGTGTTAGATGCCTATAAATTATTTGTTTGGGCACCCTATGAGTTCTAGGAAACCCTTAGCAAAGATCTCTTACAGAAAGCCTTAGGCATGTTCAGACTCTCAGACTCTTTGGAACACGTGTAATTTCTCAGCACACCTCCATCCACTTGTGGTTCTGAATACTATGACTGTGACAAGGCAGTTCCCAGCTTGCTTTTTCTCTTTTTTTTTTTCTTTCTTTCTTTCTTTTTAATCTTTTATTTCTTCTCTCCTCCTCTTTATTTTTTTTACCCTTTTTTTCCTTTTTTCCCTTTTTCCTTTTTTTCCTTTCCCCCCTTTTCCCCCCTACTTCTCCCTTTTTGTTTTTACCCCTTTCCCCCCCTTTTTTCACTTTCTCTCTTCTTTTTCATTTTTATCCTTATTTTTTTAAGATGGGGTAAAAGGAGTCATTCCTCCTAGAAACAGAGACGGTGTTTGTTTCTCAGTCTGAGTTGTTTCAAACCTGTATCATTCAGTATCATTCATTCTTCAACGGCATGTTCTAACCACCAGGGTAGGCACTAGTTTAGCTAAAGGCTCCTCCTGCCCCTTTGTTAAAAGGAGTGAGGAGGAATCAAAGGGGAGATATCAAAGGGGCAAGGTAGAGGAAGTTTATTTCTATAGCATAATGCTTAGAACAGTCTTCTGTTATCGCAAATCAGTGAGGTTTGGGGTTCTTTTTGTTTCCCACGTTTTTTTGTTTCCCAATGATTTTCAGCAATCTCAGACATGATATTTTTCCACATCAGCTGTGTAGAAGGCCAATTTTATAGGCATCCTTTGAACAAAGTTAATGTGCATGCACACACACATATACTCTTGAAAAAAGACACATCCCATGGAATGCAGCAGCAACTACTTTGGTTAAAATTGTGGCCAGAGAAAGAGGTTGTGGTTCCCCTTTCTTTCATACAATTAGTTAATCAAGCTTTTCCTGAAAGTTTTATAACATTGTGGGTGAAGAATGAATCAAGACATCAAAACTCTCGAGATCAGAGAAAGATTATCAAAGTTAATGAGAATAAGGAAAATTAAGAGATCATTAATAGTAATGATACCAAAATGAGAACTAGGAAACCAGTCCAGGAAAATCTAGAGACTCTTATGCCAGTCATTAATCTGAAGAGTATGATTAAAATATACGAAGAGATTCCATCAGCTTGTTGTGCAAACATGCTGAGAACATCCCTCTTCTGGCTTGAGTTTTTCAAAGAAGCCTAGGGCCATTAGGCACCCAAATCCTATTAATAAATCCTTGTCTTGGTCTACACCTTTTCAACATCAAAAAATAATAAAGGCACATTGAGCTGGTATTTCCTGTTTAATGTTCATTATGCATTGAAGAGGTATTGAGAAATAGTTTTTCTCCTGCAGTTATGAAAGAATTATAAAGGTCTTCCCTGAGTGAGTGAAATAAGTGCAGATTTTGTGAGTCTATGCCAAAATCTATTTAATTAGGTCATCATTCTTAGGAAAATAATGCACCAGTAGCTTCAGAGAAAGTGCAAGGCATGACATATTTGAATTAACTCTATTTAATTAAAGGAGCACCTTCTGAGGGTCTCAGATTTCATGGGACAATCCAGTTGTCACTGTGGCTGCTACTACATGCATCCTAGAGCTCAGATTTCTAGTTGCACTTGTCAGTTTTGTTTTGTGTTGGAAATACATTGTTTTATATGGGCACTGATCAGAGCAAGAGGAAGAGACCAGCTAGGTGGGATAAAAACTGGTAGAATTGCCCATGAGTAATGAAATGCAGTGGAGAGGATGGAAATGGAAAAGGAGCGAAGAGGATGGAAGAGAGTTCTGAGCAGGGTAGGGAAGGAAAAAAAATTAAGAAGGAAAAGGAAGAAGGGCATAAGTGAGTGTAACCCCTGATTGTAACAACAATTCAGGGCTTTCCACATGGAAATTAGTAAGTTCTGTTACGTGTTTCCATATGTCTGACAGCTTTCCCACCTCAGTCTGCAAGTGAAAGATTTTATGTGTTGGAAGGTCACAACTGAGTTACTGTGCGCTAAGAATAGAGCTGCAGTTGTTTTAGTTTGTGTAGATAAAATCACAATGCTTTTGCTAAAACCATAGGAGATGTTCTGACTAAAAATCATGTTTTCTAAAAATTTTTATAAATTAATAAATTGATTTCTGAAAAGAACATTATTTTTTGCCTTGTTTCTTCATAGAACTGTGTTCTTCTCACCTTCTTGACTGTGAAGGGAGACAATTTTTTCCTGAGCTTGTTGGGAAAAAGAGTTGAAGGGTAGTAATTTTGAAAAAGGAGAATAATTATGGTCTGATCTCATCCCACTGAAAGCAACTAGAGATTGTTAAAAGAGTTGCCCTCTTTTGAGGGCTATTATTTGAGTTTCTGTGACATGCTTGTCTGGTTTGCTGGTTGGTTGATTGGTTTGTTTACTGCTAATGATAAAGATACTGTAATCAGTAGTGAGGATATGAAAGAGGGATTTGGAACACTGAAGAATGGGAGGAGGGGAGAAACACAGGAAAAGTTAGGGAGAAGAAATGAAGAGAAACTGATGTGTAGAACATGGGGACAAGGATCTTTAAGGGATGGAAGAAAGAAAATTACTGGATATATGCACAGATTGAAGTGATATATGGAATGAAGACAAAAAGTAAAAATTCATTGTACACATAATCTGCTTTCTCCTATGTTAATGAAATAAACCAGCTGAATTCAGCTTACCTGGCCAGTAAACTACATTCTGTGCTGCTCTAGAAGTGACAGAACACCAAAGACTTTGACCTTAGTCAGAAGTTAACCTTAGTTTTTAAAAGAGAAAGAAAAGAAGGAGGCACTGGTACTCTGTACAGTTAATTTAGAACTATCGCTTAGTATTTCCTTCTTTGAGATTAGTGTCTGAGAATTGCTATTTGTAAAGTTGAGCATTTACAGAAAAATGCAACCTAGAGGTATATTTACACCTTCAAGATTTGCAAGTGAATAAGAGTAATTGTGAGGTACATCTGAGGAAAGTTGTAATTGTCTCCAAAAGGAAATTAAGTTTTAAAAGTCCAAGTATGTAGGGAAAGAAGAAGGAGGAAATCCATGAAAAAAACATAGAAAGAAACCTAGTGCCTTTAGTGATGATGGTCTTTATACAATAAATCAATTTTAAAATCTAAGATTTCTTCATTATATGACTTTTACATGATAATTACAATATACTTGTAATATAATTTACCCTAGTTCTTTATCTAGAAAGAAGATAACCCCCAAAACAAATATAGACTTATTTTGTCCAAATATTTTAAGTGTTCTTTTTTTTTCTCCCATTAATTGATTTGTTGATTTAAAGTTACTGACATGGAAGCTTAATCAGTCTAATATGCGATATCTTTTCTCTCGCCTCCTCTCTGTGCTGCAATGATTTTAGTGAAAAGATGAAAATGATAAACATTTCTTACACATTGAAGTTGAAAAATGAACAAATATATGATTTAAAGTAGCAAATTTGATTAAAGTAACTTCTGCATTCATCCATTAGCCTTACAACCCACAAAATTATTTTAGTCACATGCAGTGATTTCTGCACTTTCCTATTTAATGAAGCATAGTATCAATAACATAATTTGAAGGGACTTTTCAAGATATTTTTATATTATTTAAAAGGTGTATTTGGAGAATTCTATACGATTCCTTACAGTATTTTATTATTCCACAGTCTTTGCAGATCAATCTCATTCTTCTTTTAATAACATGAATTGCTCTTGCTTATTCGTAAGAGAAATAAAGGGCATTATTGTCTGTGTCAGTACTTGATGGAGACTGGGTTGAGAACGGGGTATTCTGGATTTCAACTTTGTAATAGCAACTTCCTTTGTTATTGCACTTTCAGTGACCAGAATCCTGCAGTTAACCCAATGGAAAAGTTTAGAACAGAAAGTCAAATGCAATTTGCTCATGAAGACAGTGCTCTGCCATCTTGAAAAATATGGTACAAGGGCCTGAATAGATTAGTTAGCTCATGATTTTGAGTCAGTGCTCATGGCTGAAGAATATAAGAGTTTAAGGTCTTGTAGCTGAGTTTAGGAAGTTATTTATAAGGTGAATCTGTGCTGACAAACTAATTATAGCATCGATGTTATTAAACTTATAAAGTGTTTCTGTAGAAAATTTGTTTCCGCTTGAATTGCTGTTTATAACAGACAGAAGCAAGCATTTTAGTAAGTTGAATTGTGACTGGTCTCATGCTTATGGAATGCATTTTGTAAGAAACTTCTGTAACATTTTTTTAAGTGACTTTTCTGGAAAGCTGTAATTAATATGACTAGTAAAATCAGTATATTTCAGTAATTAAATGTTATGCTTCTAATACAGCATGTCACTAGATGTCACTCTGGATTCCAGTATTTGATATTCTGATGATTTCTACCTTTTTCTGCCTTTCTGTGTCTACTTTCCTCACAACAAACCTGAATAGACAATGTAAAATGTGCATGAATAACACAGAATTGCTGACTGAATGTCAATTTTCTAGCGTGTGACTTCTATTGACCATTCATTATTGACATGAAGGTCTCTAGTGTCTCTGCTTTCCTCTTTAAACTCTTTCTCAGCTAAAATTTCCAAGCAACAGAATCAGAAGGCCTTGAAGAACGGGATGATTCAGGTCTCTTAGGATGTTTTACAGAGTACTTTGACCTCAGGAAGGCATCAGAGGTACTTTTTATAAAGACTCAACAACTGTTTGGAATAAAAATTTAAACACTGGAAAAGAAGAACCTCCTACTTAAATCGAACAGCTTTCATTGACACTTTTTTGGTGTAACTGTAACTGACTGCTTTTGGCAAACATAAGGACTTTTTGAAACAGTTTTTTAAATGTATGCATTTCCCTTCCTTGTAGCCAATAAAATATAAATAGCATTTTCGTGGTGACGAATGACATGTAGTACAGTATTCTATGATCATGATTCCAGGATTTTATTTCTTTTAGCTTTGTATACATTAATTAAGTATACACAATCAGGGCTGAGTGCAGAGACAGCTAAATAAACAAATGACGCTGTAGAAAGGTCTTTCTGCATACTAATCATATCCTACATCTGCAAGCAAAAGCTCTATAAATCGATTTGCTCTTTCACATCAAAAGACAAACAGTGAGGCAAGTCAGCAGTTCCTTTGTCAAAGTCACAGAGATTGCTGTTCTTCACAAATGCATTTCTACAGAGCTGAATTCAACCATTTGATGATTAGCATTATTGGCAACTCTTCAAAGAAGATTCATCAAGTAATTTGCAATTGGATTGGTTGCCATTTTTGTGATTCTACCCCATGAAATTGAACAAAAAATGATTGACATTTGAATTCTTACTTGGAGGACAAAGTGAACTAGCATAAGAAAAAGAAGCAATCAGATTCCCAAGAGGTTGGGAAGCTGCTGTGATGTCTCTGGTGATTCCCACATGGACCAGATCAGATAGGTCTGAAAATGAAATAAATTGGCAGGGCAGAGGCGAGCAGGAAGATCTAGCTTCCTGTGAATATAAGAAAAAATAAATAGGCCCAAAGTGCTAATTTTTCAAGATGTCAATTTATATATCTGGATTGATGTGCTTATGTAACCCCTTTAAACACTCCATCCATTCCTGCGTGAAAAATCTTACAGAGAAGGAAGGAAAATCAGTCTATCAATTCACATGCTTTGTGTACAAGAATTGAGTTCTCTGCTATCAGTGCACATTAGATATGTATTGCAAAAGGAAAGAATAAGACAACATATTTGTGTGTGCATGTAAATAATACGCAGCTGTGTGAGAAACTGCAAAGTGGTGTGACTGAATATGGGAACTATTTAGCCCTTGATAGTCTTACTTGCTCACAGTTTTCCATTTTTCAAAATGAACACCAAAACCAACCAAACAAAAACTTGCTGGAGATTTTATATTCTGTTTTCTGCTATCTCTGTTTAAGAAATTATGAATCAGAACCCTCTCTCTGCGCTGGCAAAATTACAAAGATGTTTGGATACCTCCCTTGTGTGTGCTATTCCCTGAAACAGGGGGAGGATGGAACTTAATACAGAAAGGTATAGATAGAAAATGAAGTGTACATGAGCTCATTCACTGATAGTTCCATAGCTCTTTTCTTCTGCAAGATATTTATTATATGTATGTTTTTTTGTGATGATGAAGCTCATAGCCTCATTTTTGGAATAGATTTTCTCTCCTATGTTTTGATCTCTAATGCCTACAGATATTTTCAGACAGACTGATCCTTCAGTTACCTATTTATGCTACATACGCTCAGGTAAAGCTACTCCGTATACAGTTATGAAAGCTAAAACTTGCTGAAGACTTGTTTCTAATATCCCAATTCTCTAATTCTGCAATGTAAATAATCCTCTATCTTTTCAGATGTCTTTCTAAAAAAAAAAAAAAATTCACCCAAACCAAACTAGCTCCTTAATTGTGAGTTTTAACTGAAGTAGACTTCCATTATCCAAAATTACTGAGCCACAGATAGGTAAAGGCTGAACTTGAAATCATGTCAACATGCTAGTCTTTTCATACAAGCTGCCTTTCCAAACATATTTGTTGAGTAATGGTAATGAAAAAATTGCTTCTCTAGTCATGACACAGATGGGAATGCTGCTTTACAGAACATAAACCACATAGCAATTGAATTTCAGAAGGTTTTGGGTTACATTGTCCACAATCAATTTGTCTCAACAAGCGTCTCCAAGTGAAGGATGGATTTTGAAGACAGCTGGATCCCTACACACAGGATGCAGGGGCTTCCTAGTCTGATCCTGAGTCTGGTGGAAGCAGTCATTAAAATATGCTTCTTTTACAACCTCAGTGGCTGACCTTATGAACAAGGGTGTAATACATATCTGGAGTGTAATGGCTACCTATCTAGGCTGTAATACCTACCAAAGTAGGTATTTTGCTTCATGATAGGATTAATGCAACTGTCTGGTATTGTGTGAAATCATACAAACAGCTAAGGGTGTTAACCTCCTCCCCCAACTCCAGGTGTTTAAGTGAGATATTAAGGTTAGGAATGTGGTATCCCTGAATCCTGTCATCAGCTGGGAGGCTGACTGGGAGGCAGAAGCTCCATTAAGAATGACAGGCGAGAATCAGTGTTAAAACTCTTATTAAAGGTGGTAGGTGATAAAGGTGATAAAGATATTCCAAATACTTCTAGGGGCATATGACACCACACTGCTTTTGGTGAAGCTATCACACACACATATATATATGTATATGTGTAGGTGTATACGTATATGTGACAAGTGGAAAATAATCAGGTTGAGAAAAATATCTGACATTTTTCATTTTTCTTAAAATGACTGTCCATGGCACAATGGCACACATATTATATTTTAAAGGAGCTGATGTTCGTTTCCTCTCCATCATATTTCTGTCTCTCTTGCAAGTTACGTTATAATGTTAATGTTGGTAGTATCTCCCATATCAAAAAATCCAACCTGTCACCTCAATGAAATACACTGATTTTTAATTGAATGGAAACTTAAAAAAAAAAAAACACAAAAGAAAACTAAATAAAAAATTACTTCAGTGCTTGTCCTTATTTATATCAAATAAAATCCAGTCTTGTATTAAATTAGAGGAAATTCAGCAAAACTAAAAACACTGAATCTGCCTAATGACATGAGTATTTCAACTTTTTCACAGGAACTCTTACTTACTTTAAAGGTCAAGTGAACAGAAAGAATCAGCGACGCTGATTGGTGTTGTTATTCTAATAGCTTTGCTCTTTGCTATGAGATCCCTCACAAAATAACTGGATAGTATGAAAAACAATGACAATATAATTAATATATATTCTAAAAGATCTGTGACTATCGTATCTATGGCCTTATGTGAAATAACTATAATTTTACACCTTTGTTGATTTGATTCATTCAATGTCATATTCAGTTCTGGAGTAAATAGATGTGACCCTCACTGAAGTGAACATATCTGCCTTTAGAACAAATTTGGTCCTCTGTAACAGACTGTGGATAAAAAATTACAGCAACATCTAGAGAAACTGAAGGTCTCAGTATTACTTTCTTAAGTGAGTTTGAGGAGAATTGTGCATAAAATATTTTACCAGATGCTCATTCTTGTATGTACTTTAAGTGTTTCTTATATATTTTTGGTGTGTGTTATTCAGTATATGTCTTCAAAAAGAGATTCATTGCCTTGGTGATCCAGGTTTTGCATAATGGTATATGAGCTCTTATAGAGTATCGTCCTCACTGTTCAGAAAGTTAGTTCTTTGAGTATTATATCTCCAAATTATACTAGCATTAGAGAGAGATTGTTTTTATGAGCGGAAGTCAGGATATCACTCATATTAATTGGCTAGGTCATAAAGCTGTGAATTGATGAAACTAACTACTGTTCTAAGGGGAATACTATGGTAATGGATTTTAAGAAGACATCTGATTCTGGGGATTATATTAGCCAGACTGACTATTCATTCAGTAGCTGCTCAGAGATTACTGCAGTGCTTTGTATTTTCCTACCTACAGTAGTGCTAGCCATTTTCAATGTAGTCTTTGTAGTCTACAAACTCTGGCCAATGTTTGCCAGTCTGATGTAAAGCATCAGGCCATATGAGTTACAAATGCCAAACAACTAGAGTTTCCTTTGCTGTTGTGGCAGTTCACCTCTGCAAACCTGTCCATTTTACTTGGGGCTCAGATATAAATAGGGATCTGAGCAGTGCATTACTTAGCATGGAAATAGCTTGCTTCAGATTCCTGGTACCAGTCATTCAGCATTTAGCCTTCCCCCACAATGGAGGTAAGATATGAGATGGCTTAAAACTAAACTCACAAGGCGGGTGCTGTTAAGCTCCTAAGAAAACAGGTTTCATTGGACTAGAGCAGGGAATCCAAGACTAGTGGTTAAAGATTTAAAGACTATTTTTGTATTAAATAGTTATTAGTTAAAATACTTAAATAGTCTAACAAGAGGTTGATTTAATTATTAGATTAGACTGATACCTCTTTCAGACATCTTGAAGATCTGTTACTGATGGTAATCTAGCTTCAGCTAAAGAAGATCATGTTTTCAGTTGGACAGATTTATCCAGTAGATAGGGCACTTTCTGACCAGATGGAAGATATCAGCCTTGTCCTCCTTGTGCCAAAGAAGAGATAGCTATCCTTCTGGGTCAATTCTCTCTCTCAACAGTGGAATGCAAAGAAAACAGTACAGCTTCTGCAAGAGGACAGAGAGTATCATCCAGGTAGTGTATAGGCTGGTAAATAAAGCATATTCTTAGCTCATGGATGGACTGTGTTATCCCTCTGAGGTAGCTAGTCCACAGAAGGGTTTTATGCACAAGGAAACTGAAACTAAAATCCCATGGATCATCCATTGACTACCCATGGCATACCACAATGTCCTGGTCTCTAACTCATGACTATAGTATGCTACAGTTCTCATCCTGCCATAGGCATTAAGGATGGGGAATACTTCTTTACTTTGCGCCTCAAGTGTTCTGAACACTTGACGATACAAACATGAACATGAGAGTTTGGAAGTGATGCATGGCCCCTTAATTAAAAAATAGCATTTATTGAGCAAGGTTCTACGTCCAGGGAAAAATGTAAAAGGAACAGCTGAAAAAGTTCTTCCCTTTCCTCCCTCTGTCCCTCCCTCCTTTTTTCCTTCTTCTTCCCTTCTTTTGTGCTCTCTTTCTCTCTTTCTTCTTGCTAGAACTCTCCACTGGTGTTCAGCTTTTCTTTCAAACAGACTTTTAGCCCTGAGGCACTATTAGATTTCACCCCAGGAACCCACAGTCATTCATTTCTGTTTGCTGTCTCCTGGACATTGCAGTGATTACTAATCAGGTGCAGTGTTAATCCATTTTGTAAAGAATAGGTGTCTTCCTTCATAAAGAGCCATCATAATTGACACCATTGGCTGTAATAGAGATAAAATTGTTCTGAGTACTAGAATTATCTTTCTCAGCTGTGGCATGAACTATGTCAGGAGTAGCAGCCCCATTCTTGATTAGAATAAGAAACCATGAAACCACTAAAATAAGCAAGCTGGCTTATTAAAATTAGTGTTTCAAATTTGAGATCTGTGTCTTAAGTTTACTCCACTGTAGAGAGACCTTTATCTTCTTATAGTCGAGCATGTACAAAGAATGACTGTAAATCATCAAGTGTTGAAACTTGGGGCATACCCTTGATTAATGAAGTGGATGGCATGATGCCTCTTGAGCTGTGGAATAGAGTGCTATGGTTTATGTGCTTATACATTTTTATGTACTGGAGTGGACTCTGACTCTTTAACTTTTAACATGCCAATTAAGTGTATGGTTTAAACATCTTAAATAGCTGTCTTCAACTGCAATCCTTTAATTTATCTTCTACTGATGAATGGAACTGTTTAGCAAAAATGCTGGAAAAATCAAAGTTTCAAAATTAACAGAATTAACTTTAATCTGTTTATGGGTCTACTTTAATGGGCAGAAGTAGTCTTTCCCCAGCTACAATGAAATAGACCTTCGGAGAATACTGTTCTTTTGTACTATGCCCAAAGCAAAAAAAACACCCACACAATTGTTCAGGAAAGCTGTTAAGCTACGAGGCTCTGTTTTTCCTATTGTTAAGTTACCATAAGGTGACCTAAACTCTTATTGCAATGACAAAGGAAACAAGCTGAAAATACTTTGTGTAAGAATACCTGGCTTTCTAGGGCTTGTGCTAAAACATGCCTAAGCATCTTAGTAGAACTGATTTTGCTAGGGGGGGCAGAAATTCCATTAGTAGGCACATGTAAATATGTGCTTCTCTCTCTCTCACCCCCCCCCCACCCCCAAGTTCTCTCCTCAGATATCTGTGAATTTACCTGTTTCTATAAAATAAGCATTGACATAAACTCCTTATTAACCATAAAATGAGACTGGTCTAGATCTATGTCAATACCCAGGTCCTGCAGCTCACAAAAAGTGCAAGTAAATGTCTGTCTCAGATCAAAATAATATACTTGTCTATGACTCACACATTTTACTAATGTCTTTTGGCTATCTAATGTTGGTATTTTGATTTTTGTCATTCCAAACATTTTCTTTTAAGGGTTAGACTTGATTGAGACAGGTTGTCACTTAGCATATATTGACAGGTTTTGAGACACAGTATAGTGCTAAGTATTTACATTGCTCTTTCTTGATAGCAAAGTCATTATTTGTTATAGAATATATTATTTGTTATATAAGTTATATTAGCATATTATTTCTGGAAGTAGCTAAGAAATTAAAAGTAGATCAGTACTGGAAAATTAAACTGATAAATACGACTATATTAATATATTATTTGTAAACATAATTTTTCAATGTGGTGTAACATTATTGATAAGACATGCTATATTTTAATATAGATCTCTTTTACAAACTATATTTAGTCAACAGAGTACAGCTTGGTAACTGTTTGACTTCTTCATTTCAACTAAGGGAAATATGAGTTGTTAGAGGTTTTTTATTGATAGTATATGAAAATGTAGTTTTATCACCTAGTTAGTAGCGGTAACTTTTTTACTAACATTTGTGGAATATCTTAAATTCCTTAAAGAATTTCTGTTTCTTCTGCTTTTCAGATAAATGAAAATTGCTTCAAAATAGTAAAGATGGAAGAAGAATATATTGTCCATCAAATTTATATTTTCACTTTCAGGCTTTGCTCCATATCTCTATCTTTGAAGTTTTGGGGGGGGGGTTTAGCTTTATATATAAAAATGACAGACCAGATAAGTTGAGCAGTTCATCTGGTGTAATAGCCTGTCTCTGACAGTGACTGATATAAGATGTCTTCAGAGAAACTTCGCAAAACCATATAAGAGACAATTGTAGAACTGCATACACCTGGAAGGTGGAGCTTCTTTCTGGTTTGTGCTTTGAGGCGCACCTTTTTGTTTGTTTCTTTCTTTAGATGGTCTTCTAATGCTCAAAGAAGGCTGTACAGAAGTCACTGTTTCAAAGAGTCAAAACTAAACAGCAGAAATATTATCCTTTGCCCTCCAAATGTATCTAAGAATTTTCTGAAGAAGGTGGTTTTTCAAATCTCCTGTATAACAGAGACTAAAAAATACCTGCTGTGTAATGGAAGCTAGTAGAAGGCTCATCTATCTCTTCATAGAAAATTCAATGGTTGGGAGATGTCATTACAGTACAACACAATGTGTTTTTTCTTCAAACAGTTAGTTGTATAAAACTATCTGTCTCTTTAGCCATTTTATCTTTTCTGTCTCTTTGACCTTGTGTTGTTGTCTTCATTTATCATCACTTTCTTCATTCTCTGAGACTTCAGGATTTTTCTTTTCACTCACAAAATGTCTTCATCATTTCTATGTTAGTCTTTAACATCTAGCAATTGTTTTCTTACCCTCTTTCAGTCATTATAATGAACAGAAACATACTTTAGCTGCGTATAGATCAAATCTATTAGGGGTTTGATTTGAAAGTATTTTGAAAGCCATTGCAGAAAGGCTACTAAGTGTTGAGAATAGAAATTTCTTAACCTTCACAGAGCCTACCACGTGCACAACTTTCACACCCAGCTCACTTCACTCACTAACAAAATCGTACCCTTGTTACATGTTTTCCTTTTATTGTCTTTAAGGGGAAAGAATCTATCACCATAAATCTTAAATATCTCCAAAAGTACAAGTAAAAATGCATAAATATATGTAACAGATGCAGAATTGCCTCCTGGGATGCATGTATTATGCATACAGAACTGTCATAACATCCCTCACACAATCACATTTTTTCCTCTGCTCATGGTCTTTATACCTTTTTCATTTTGACAATGCACCTGGTTGTGATGTGGATACTAAAACATAACTAACACTATGAAAACATCCACTTTTTGGATTGTACTTATTTATACAAATAGGGAATCAAATAAATCCACCTAGATTAGAAAAAGCAGTAACCACACAAAAGCAATGTCCTTTACTTTTTAACCAATTTACTGAAAACAGAACTATGATTCTCAAGAAACAATTGTCTTCTGGACAAATAAATAGTCTAAGTCTAATCCATGTGGTACAATTTTACAGTTTTGCTAATATCTTAGCTTTCATTTTAGAGGAGAGAAAAAGAAACAAGGTTTTATTTTTACCACAATAAATGTCTCTAAGATTGCCAATAATACTGTAAGGGGTCATATTCAGATATTGATCTCTTTCAAAGTCTTAACCTTTTAGCTGAAATCTGGTAGATTTTCTTCCAATTCAAGAACAAATAATTTTGAATGTTTTTTTTTCTAATTCAGGAGCAAATTATTTTTGATATTTCCTCTACTTGGCACTGGTAACCTCTACTCAGCACTGGTAAGGCCACACCTGGAGTACTGTGTTAAAAGATATGGAGCTACTTGACAGAGTCCAGTGAAGGGTCACAAAGTTGATGAAGGGACTGGAGCATCTCTCCTATGAAGAAAGGCTGAGAGAATTGGGACTGTTTGGCCTGGAGAAGAGAAAGCTCAGGGGAATCTCTTCCATGTAGATAAATACCTGAAGGGAGGGTGCAAAGAGGATGGACACAGGCTCTTTTCAGTGGTGACAGGACCAGAGGCAATGGGCGCAAACTGAAACACAGGAGGTTCTGTTTGAACATCCTGAAACACTTTTTTACTGTGAGTGTGACTGAGGTTGCCCAGAGAACTTGTGGAGTCTCCATCTTTGGAGATATTCAACAGGTGTCTGGACATGGTCCTGGGCAACTGGCTCTAGGTGGCCCTGCTTGAGCTGTGGAGTTGGACAAGATGGCGTCCAGAGGTCCCTTCCAACCTCAAACATTCTCTGGTTCTGTGTTATTCTACTAGAAAGATCCATTTGCATGTATAGAAGCAGTGGGGAAATGGAGTTTCTCTGCTAAGGAAAAAGGGTGAAGCTGTTCTACAACACCTCTAGAACCACTTCAGAAATGCTGCCTGTCTGACATTTGACATGAATATCATCTTTAAGTTACAAATCTGCTTTTCAGTTGCCTGTTGGAAGTTGATTTTATTTGGTAAAATTAATTACCTCCTAGCTTTCCCTTGACCTTGTGCATTCACATATAAATAAATGGATTGGAAGTTTCTGTTGAATAGTCAAGAGGTCAAAATTGCATGTGAATACAGAAGATATATGGAGTATGAATGCTGATAAATAAGACATGGTGAAATGCAATCTCTGCAAGTGTGCAAGGAGTTACATCTTCCATGGAAATAAAGAGAACCAAAGCAAGAGCAACATACTTGTGTACGGGGGTGGAAATGGTGCTTCTAGAAAACAGTCTTCTGCTGCTGTACACATATGTGATTATTTCTTATCTTCTTGTTCTGTTTTGATGTTTGTATCATACTGGGTTTAACAGTGGCCTTGCAAACCCGAGTTAGTTATTTGTAGTTCCCTCCACTTGCTTAAAGAATTTAGATGCCATATGTTAGCATGTATGTTGAGCATGGGAGCTCCCTAAATCACTCCCAACCCCCCACCCCAAGCTGCAAAGAGTGTTTCTGAACACTGGATTTAGGTACCTATGGTCAGGTCTCAGAAATGGAGAACAACCTTAACCTGAAGTTATGAATAACTATTCACAGCTCTAAATCTCTTTCTACTCTCAGGTCCCTAAACTGTTGCTTTGAGCATGGATTCTTTTTTTCTTTTAAAAGCAGAGTCTGGGATACTAATGCTCCCCATTTTCAGTAGATCAGTTGTCCAAGAGGTGAGAGGTTGAGGTGAATCCTCACCAGCTTGGTAGAAGTCAAACACCTCCAAAAGGGTGACCCTGGTAGTAAGTTAGAGCTGCAATGGACAGAGGGCTTCCCATCTTCTTACATTGAAGATAGATTGCAGAGCAGTCAAGAATGCGTAAGTCAAAGATATGAAGGGCAAATTAAGAGAATAAAGGCTATGAAACTTTTGATTAAGACCTTTCTCTAAAGGAAGGAAGGTGGGGGAGAAATCTACTGCCTCCTCCTATCAACAAGGTTGCTTTATACATTTTGGAGTGAATGGTGCCTGGATAAAATACAGAAACATCATTCTGAATCTTGAAGGCCACCTCCATAGTAACAGCCATTTCTTAAAGGTGGCCCTAACTGCTGTGCTTTGCAGTGCTGCCACTGTACATTAGGAGTGATCTGAGTGCCTTTATAGAAATGGACCATCCTAGAGCTTTCATCAGTGAAGTCAAAGCAATGTATCCCAAATGTCCTGAAGAGTCAGGTAAGTGGCAGCATGATCATTGGGACTAAGGGAACAGTATTTTCAGACATCCCACAGCAATCCAATTTTAGTCATCAAAGCAACTTTGTTTGGAAAGCTTAAGAGATCTTAGGTTATTAAAGACTTGTCATAGATTTTATGAACTACACTCTCAGATAAAGGGTCTTAATTTCTGCAAAAGCTGCACTTTTAAGGCTATTTGTTTGGATCTGGCCCCAAGATCCTTCAGATGGCAGTGATTACCTGGTGATATTAGAAGTACAGAAGTACATCTACTCTACAACCTATGGGCTACTTCTTGTCTGAGAAACCTTTATATAAGGCTGATCAAGAGATTTTTTTTTTTTTTTTTTAATTTTGAATGTGCTCAATATGACCTGTGCATTGCAAAAGCTACAGTGGTGACAGGATCTTTTCCATTCCCTGCACTGGGTGTGGAAGCTTTGTAAGTGTTCACTCTATAAACATTTGGAGCTGAATTTGGAGCAAACAAACTTTACAAAACTTGTGCTGAAGTCCTAGCTGCTGGTGTTGGATATGCCCATTCAGAGACAATGCACAGAAGCAGAGAACAAAGTTTCAAGGCAAGTAAGCAGATAACATCTAGTATATCATTGCTGTATTGAACTTGCCTGTTGACACTGAATTTTAATGTACCGGGAGTGTCTTTGAGAACATCTCCTTTTTTAGTTAACAGAAATGACCACAAAGTCAATGATTTACTTTTAAAACCAAAATAAAATGTATTGATTTGGCGATCTTGCATAGTGCCTAATGAATGAAACAAGTTGCTTTGGGCTTTGGCAAACTCTCAGATGGATGGTCAAAGATTTTTAATGTCTTATCAGTTAATGCTCCAATAAAGTCTACTACATTAGGTAGGATATTGCACATCACTGAGTGAGTGGTAGATAAGCAATAACTAAAATTATTCAATAAATTCAGGAGGTAAATACATCACTTGTTTTATGACTTTATTTCATTTCACCGTATCAGCCAAAATGACTAAACATGACTGCCTCTGTCTTGGCAGATTCGTAATGTGTGTCGTGAGAGACACAGATACTGTCCTCAATATTCTTATTTTTAATTGTAATTGATTTCTAAAGATATACATGAGTAAAAAGATTTTGAGGACAGCTCTATGTAAATAAGTATACACACACTCTGCAACCCTTCATATCAACAGTATTAATAAAATGTTAACAAAAATATATGGAGAAATTATAACAATTTTAACAAACCATTTCTAAGTAATGTTTCATTTTTTTATTATATTGCATATATAATAATATGTACTGCATTCAGATTAACTATGTTTAATATCGCAACTCTTCTTCTGCCATACCTTTCTTCCTAAGTATGTGATATGAACCATGACATTACAATCTTAAAGCTGTAACAAGAATGAGTTATGTTTGTACTATTTCCCATTCTCATTATATTCTTTGTCACACAATGAATTAATGTTGTGCCATTCTCTGTTCTCATTACAATCTTTTCCTTATGAATGGGGCATCAGAATTTTAATGTCTTTTGTAATCTCTGAGTTATAGGAGTGTGTTACACTACTATGACCTTGTTAATATTTTGCATGGTGATTGGCTGGCTGCACCCTGCTGCATGTGAGGTTACACTGAGCAGCCAATCAAGTGGTTTTGACAGTGGCTGATTCAAAGTGTTCCACTAACCTCAAGTAAAGCCCAGGGACCCGAGTGTGTTACTGCTCTTCCCAAAGGCAGCTAAACACAAGGAAGTGTTCATTCCCTTCCCAGGTATGAATCAAATATCAATATTTCAGCTTCCACAAATTAGGAAGCACTTACAAGAATGATAATATGCAAGTGTGTACACTTTTTGCAAGTCTTTTTGTTCTTCCTTTGCTTTTATGGTTTCCACAGTTTTAAAAAGTGTTGTGTATTGCTCCATATTAAAAAAAAATCGAGACTTCTAAATTTCTGTTGTTTTTAAATGGATGGAAGTTAGGACTTTAACTACTTGCTGGATCTGATGCACTGAGCATGTGGCTGACATTAGAAAGCTTACTAAATGAGTGCACATACAATACCTGTTTTCCACTGCTGAAATCTGAAACATCCACTTTCAATTCTCTATGCTTGCAGCTAAAGTTCTGAACATTTTCAGTTATGTATTTAAATGCCTTCTTGTCTTTTTAGACGATCTCACTTGATATAGGTTTGTATGACTAGTTTAAAAAAATCTTTATATTTAAATCATAACGTAGCCTGATATAAGTCAGAACATATTGCAGAAACATGGAAAAACAGAATATAAATTATAAAAAGGATTCATGTTTATCAAATATGCTTTTCATGTTAGTTGATTCTTGAAAGCATTTTCCAGTTTACCCAATGTAAATTATATATATGATAATGAATAAATGTGGATTTTCTTTTATTTTTCATCCTATCATGTAGCAAATACATGTTCATAGCCCTAAGGAGGTGCTATTAAAACTTGGTTTATGAGAAAAATTCTAAATCAGTTAGGAAAATGTTAATACTGGCATGTTGAATACAATGACAAGTAAATTGGCATATGTCAGTCAGCACCGTGTTGGAATAATGCCAATAACTTAGTCTTTTTGGGAGAGTGTAATTTTCCATTTAACAGAAAAGTAACTATAAACAACAAACAGTATTTTAGTTAGGTGCTGCTGAAACCCATAACTACTAAATCACAACCCACCCATCACTCTGAGATACGTAACTGGGTTGCTTTGGTTAGGAAACTGTCATTAAGAATTGTGCAAAACCACTTTGACCTTAAGGAGACTGTGGGAATGAGAACACTTACTGGAGCCTAAGAACTTTGCTGTAAGTCTCAGCAAAGCGTATATAACACATATAATTCTTTACCTGTTGTCCAGTTTTATTTTATGCCCTGGGACTGTAGTGGAGTGGTATAAGAAACCCTGGTCAGCAGTGGTTCATACACTCAGCTTCTTTATTTAATTGGTTTTTCTTTGCAACTCATCACCGTGCATTCTCAGCATCTCGCAGATTCTAAATTAATTTATCCTTATAATATTCCCAGTAAGGTAAAGAAATATGTTACAGCTGGCGAACTGAATGTAGATAAAATTATTCGCCTGACTTGGCCTAGTAGCAATATCATTAACTTTGTCTCTTTACACACAGTCAGGTGTGTGAAGGAAAAGTCAGGGTCTGGATCCTAACCAATGACCAGTTAGGAACATGGGGACTAGCAGGCAGGGTTATTTTTGTTATTTTTAAGGGATTTGAGGAAGACGACTCCATTGTAAAAAATTAGAGTGTGGGGCAGAGAATGCACAAAAGAGTTTCTATACTGGAAAATCTGAAAAGGTCCAGGTTCAGATTGTGGACAATCTCAGCAGGTGTGTATTTTGGAAAGGCATTTGGCTTTATCTCTTCTGCATAAGCCTTTAAGAATAAGCTACATATGGATAAGAAGTTCCCTTCCATGGCTGCATTGCCATGTTGCCTCAGGAAGGTGCATCCAGGAAACTAAACCTACCACTTAGAGTTGGCTTTTCTGGGAAGAAATTGGAGGGCTTGTGCTGTGACACAAGATCACATAACATTATTACAGATTTATTAATTTATGCAAGAGTCAAAGGGCAATGGCCTTCACAGATTAGCTCATTTGTTACTAAATGAATATCTAAAAATGTACCTAAATATTTTTCTTTTTTTTTCCCCTTTGTTTGCCTCTTTTTGCATATTCAGTAGCTACTTACACTCTGGTCCTTTGCATTTAAATTGGATGCTCCTGTCAGCATTTAATTACTAACAAACTCAACTGTGTAACAAAGTCAAGTGAGGAATATGTGTAAAGTTTTAAATTTGTCTTTGGAGACTTGACTTAATTTGATTTGGGTAATGTAGTTAGGCTAAATGAAGTTCATGTAACATAAATTCTATCCCAGAACTGTGGTGTCCACAACTTATGTGAGGATGGAAGTTCATGTATTTTGGACTTTGAAGCAGTCCTTTTGCATGTTAAGCTTATAATTCTGAGGTTTGTTCCTATTGTGTTAAATGCAGTAAAGTTAGGTGTTTTATAATTGGTAGCTTCTAGCAGGTAGAACATTACTTTACTTTCCAAAATTTTTGGTGCCTAGATCTGAGACTACTTTCCGTAAAGGAACACTTAGGGGTTTTTTATGCTTTTTTGTTTATTTTTTCATTTACTTGAGTTGTTGAGTTGAAAACAGTACTCTCTAGGACATTTTTGGTGCTATATCCCACCTGTTCTTATACATAAATGTTGTGCTTAATACTAGAATCAGCTCAATAGCTGTTTGTATTAACATGGTGAAGAGTTGGGATTCAAAATAACATGCAATAGTTTACAAATACGTCAAAGCTGTGGCTAAAACTGAAGTAGAGCACCGAAATGCCAAAACAAAGGCTACTTCTGCATCCTAAAGTCTGTCCTTTTCCGTAAGGATTTTTATTTACATGATTGATGGCCGTATTTGCCCTACATCTTTTTCATCTGATAACCTCTGGCCTTTCTGAACTGGAACAGAAAAACTAACTGTGATTTTGTAAGATAGGGGGATGAAGCACAAAAATATGTATAAATGGGAATTTGTTGCCAGATGTCAGAAGACGGGGCTCATGGAAGGAAAAAGACCCAACCCAGGGTACATGATGTGACTACAAAAAATAAGTTTGTTTGTTGCTTTCTGTCAGATTTGGTTTCTCTCTCTCTTTTTTTTAATAAGAGAGTAAAATAGTTGCATTCAGAAATCAATTTTCTCATTTATCTGAAGGATTTATGGTTATATATACTTACTTCAAGTCACTACCACAAATGAAGCTTCTGTGAAATATATTTTCTCTTAAAAAAAGGTGGAGGGCAACAAACAGCTATCAGTAGCCTTGGCATTCAACTTAATAAACATAAATGTCTGCTGAGTTTAGAAAGTTCTAGATTAAGCCCAGCACTATATAAGATTTAATTGACATGACTGCTGGTAAAACATAGGCCTTACCTGTTCCATCTGTTCAGCTCTGACTTAGCCAATCGTGGAGCAGCAGAAGGCTCTGAAAGGCTTTGCAATTTATGCAAACATAAACTGTAAATTTTGAGAGAGGGAAGAATCATGGAAGTTTCTTTCATACCTTTTAGTCTGCTTCAGACAAGAAGATTTTTTTAAAAAATAAGTTCAATTCTGTTCTGAATGCATATAGAATATATGTTTATATATAAAATATAATATATTAATTATGAATTATATATGTGTGTTTATATATAATTCTCATTTCCTTGAGAGACATCAAGCCTTTTAGGCTTTCTACCTAATAGTGACTTCTTTTAGCTACAAGTTTTCCTGTTGCTGATGTTAGAAAAAATTCTACATCAAGTTTCTCTACAACGATAATTTGCCCAATATTCTCTGAAAGTGAAAATTCTCACAGAAGTAATGACCAAAGTGCAGCCAGCTCTGGTTAGAAGTACACTAACGCTGCACTTCTCAGCATTTTAGGGTGTGAAGTAAAACAATAGATCTTATTCAGCTGAAATTGTGAGGGGAATTTAGATAAGCAGAAGGTAATTATGCAGGTTAGAATTTGGCCGTAACACAGGAGCTGACACCTCCTATCAAGAGGTATGTAATCACATAGCGTGATTTTCTGCAAGAAACACTATACAGAGCAGTGCTAATTTTCAGTGCCCTTGTGAACAGCGTTTCGCAATGTATGTTATATTCCAGACTCCCAGAAAATTCTCCGTGACTGCTTTTAAGACATTTCCCCTAGTACAGAAATATTTTTTTTTTAAGAACATGTTCTGAAAAGCACTGACAGCCTCTTCAGTGAAAGAGCCAGGATTGTCAGCCATTGATGCAAAAACCTGAATCTGCTTTGACACCCCAGAATAAGCTTCTGGCAATGTTATGTCTTTCTTTTAGATGTTTGGATAAATCACACAGCTCAGAAACTACATCATACATTATGCCTAAGTTATAAACAAATGCTGCTGAGGTAAGGATATTTCTCAGTCCAATGTACTGAGACTCTAGATGTCACTTGACTGCATCAGTGAAATGTTTGCTCAAGGCTTGGCTGTGCGTTCCAAGCCGCTTATATAGATCTTCCAGGAGACCCAACCAAACAGATGTCTGTATTACTGCTCGCTCCTTTCTTAAGCACCTGCATTTCTCTACCAGCAGCACCGTGTTTGGTGCAGCTGTCGATCCAGAGGAGATCCATTATAAAAAGAGAAGGAGCGAAGAAGTTGTGTCAATCACTGATGCTGTTCTGCCTCTAACCGCAGTAAGGCTTGCAATCATGACAAGTGAGGACTTTCTTTCTCAATGGCTGTCCTTGTGTGACAGCCGATCACTGTGGATTCCTCCCTTCATGTGGTTCATGGTTGCTGGCAACTGACCTGGACTGAAATAGAGGATTCACTTAGGTATAGTGGTACTGTTGAAATATTCCCATTATTTGTAACAGGCTTACCTCTCTATCTAATGCTTCTTTGTTTAACCTTTTCATTTGCTTATTTGGATCACTGACTGCATTGTGTCTTTCCTCTTGAGTTCTGCAAGGGCCAAAGCTTCAGTGTCTGCTTCTAGTCAGGAATAGGGGCTCGCTGGAGAGGGTGCTGGGACAGTCCTGCAATAAAACCACTGTGAAGGAGGATTCCCAGGGCAGCCAACAGACAACATGGGAAAGACTCATGAAATCTTGTCTTTCTTCTAGTTTGAATGGCCTTTTCACAGCCTTGAAAAGCATGTGTACGTGAAACAAATACTAGGCACAAAACTACCTTCCCTGCTCAGACATCTAAGTTCTTTTTTTTAATAGCATGGTGTTTATTCCCTCTAACTTTGAGTATTTAAAAGTTGGATTTTTCCATGTTTGGTGGAGAGAGCATCCCTGGAAGATGATTCATCTCACTTTGCATGTGTGACATCTGCAGTGAATTGTGTTTTGGATGTTTCTTTCTATTCACCATAAAAGGATACTTTGACTAATCTAGTCATGTAGGCTCTAACTCCTAAATGGTGAAAGTTATACACATTGAAAAGCACCTACAGATAACTGAATTACTATTTTCATTTTTAAAAGTGTTATAGTGCTACCCATGTATATATGATAATCAGACTGTTAAAACAGTTGTTCAGGATATAGAGGATCAGTGCTTTAAGATCTCTCTATTCCAAGATGCTGGAACTCACATCTCCCACTCAGGTAAATTCCACAAGCAGTGTCCATATCAGATCCATCACAGCTGACACCTAACAGCCAAACACTACACTGCTTAGGAACTGTGGCCCCACATGCTGCCTAAACCCATTATTTTTCCAAGTCTACATCATACCATAACCACAAATGACACAAAATACACTAACTGCGATTTATACCTAACAAAAGAAAGAAAAATGTTTATTACGTACATTTCTATTTCATACTTTGGTTCACCCAGTGTGTTATTTTGTGACTTCTTGAGGATTTAATATTTCCACTTTGTTGCCAGATGCCTTGCTTCCACGAGATAGGCAGGGGAGGTTGGAACTGGGGAAAAGAATGAGAACTCCAAAGGCGAATTAATGAATGCTGATGTTCATCTGGCAGACAGCACCACAACCATCTACCTTTTTTTTAAAACCTTTGTCAAATGACAGACAGTAAATTTCAAACACATGAGAGAACATATTTGTGTCTTACTATATAGGGTAAGTTTTGCTGAATGTCAGATTTTAGGGACAACGGTGAGCATAAAAGTTGCTTCTTCTACATTCAGCTATCTGTATGGGAGGCATCTAGTTAAAGTCAGTATCCATTCTCTCTCAATAATAATGGAAAGAGCTGGAGATGTCCAGAGCAAATCTCAGAAGCTGATTTATTCCACCTGGGTTAGAAACTTGTACGGATTCTGTCACAGGCTGGAAGTGTCATTCTCTCTGGGTTAACAACAGAGGAAGTTAAGACAGTTCAGCTAGGCTAAACATCTAACTTTTTGATGAGATAAAGTTAAATGGCATGAATACTAATCCCACCTGTATCTGTTGTTTGGTTTCCTTTGAGAGGAGAGTAGTTCAGAGACTTATAAGACAGTTGAAGAATGTGGGAAAGACAAAGGAAGCCAAACCAGGCAAATGGCATGATGATGACCAAAAAGCATCAAGACAGGTAGTGAGTCCAGAAATAAGAGATGATAGATGCAAAAAAGGGAAATTAAGAGACCACATATAGAACATTTTAAACTTGGTAACTCCAATAGGTATTTTGTCACTGAAAAGGTAATTGTATTGAGACAACCTTGTGAGACAATAGAAGCCCCCAAAATAATTAAAAGACAAATACTGAAAGAGAACAGAGACATCTAATCCTTCTGTTGGCCCTTCAGAAAATAAAAAAATGACTCAGGGTTCAGGCAGGAAAGGGTAGTATCATCCACCTCCACATACCCAGCTAATGACGGTATAATAAAAATGAGAGGTTTCCTAAATAATGCCAGGGAATTTCCAGAACAACTAAGACACACATGACTGTGTTTTGTGGAGTATAACCTGAATAAGTTCAGGAGTTTTAGAAGAGAACTGAAAATAGACCAATAATAATGACTGCAAGCTTTCCTTCCCGTATTAGGAGCAAGTAAGAAAGGGGGGAGGTCAGCGCTGAAGACTATAAAAAGTAGACAACAAATTTATGGATGAGTAAGGAACTTGCTTGCTTTATTTAGGCTTCAATTTAAGCAAACAATAAAAAAAGAAACTGGTTCAAGTTTGAGGTTTCTAAGAATGCTCTTTAGTTTGGTTTGCTCTGGTTTGGTTTTGCTTGGTTTGATTGTAGGAAGAAAGTGGGATGGTAGTCCTAAAATCAGATCTGGCATTTGCAAGGAGTCATATTGCATCCAGTGTAAGACCCTCACAGAAGAAAGTATGGAGGAAGATGGAATTACACTGAAATACGTAAAGAAACAGACAAGACAAATGAAGTGCATTTATTAATTCTGAAATGGTGTGCACAGCTGAAACAGACTGGAGTGATTCTTGTAAGTGAAATAAAATTGAAGGCGTCCCCTCAAGTGGAGAGGTGAAAAGAGAAGATACTGGAGAATAACGTCATATGTCAAAACACAGTGCCAGTGCCACAGTTTCAGATGGGAAGACTGCTGTGACAGCAACATTTTTTACATAAAGTTATTTGCAACAAAAAAATAAATAAATAAAAAGAAATAATGACAATGAACTTCCACTGCAGACCACCACACAGGAGGAGACAAAGAACTTAAAACTGCTAGCTTAGCTCTTGAGAGACACTCCATGACACTTATAAGAACATAAAAAGGAGAGGTGAAAACAAATACACACTGTATGTTCATACGAATCAGGGAATTTCAAAGGCAATACAAAGGGTTTATAAAGTATATTAAGAAGAGAGATGCTATAGAGAAAGTAGGGGATACTTGAGGGGAAGATACTTATGTCCTAACAGCCTATTCATGAGCATGAACTACTGTAACCAAATGGCATTAAATATTTATACAGCCAGATATTCCTTTTAGTACTGACACTGGGAGTGGAGGCAGCTTGCTGAAGTTTATAAATTCTGAACATTATTAGGGTACAGGTACTGCATGAGTCTATACTTGTGCATATGAGCACCAAGGGCAGTCCTAAATCCTGGGCATAAGGCCCCTTGCCTAGGATCCCGAGTGCTCTTGGGCCCCTACACTCAAAAGATCTCTATCATGTGAAAATGAGCTGAATTGTATATTGATATTTATTCAGTGTGAACAGGGTTATAAAACATGCCACTGTTATTTCCACTTCCCCCAGATGAGATCACTGTTGGCTGCCTGAGCATCTCCTCTGCTCCAGCCTAAAATCAGGCAGGTGAGCTTAAACGTGGAGCAGACGTGGAGGAGCCCTCACGCAACTGCACAGCAGGCTCGGCTAGTACGCGGCCACCAAAAGCACAGCTGTGCAACCGAGACCATGCCTCCCTGCACAAGAAACTTCTCTGGAACAAACAAAAACCTCTTGGTTGGCACCATTCTCACATGGGCGGCAGCAGCTACCAGCTGAGAGGCAAATGCAGAGCCTGCTGCCCTCCTCCAAGACATGTGCCTGCCTGTATCCTAATCTGGAAACAACACTGGTAGGTTGCTCGAGGTCACACATGCAGAATAATCACAGAGCTATATTGTGGAGCTATGGAAATAGTCCAAAGGAAAGAAAAGAGAACAGCAGATGAAATGCATGCAAATTTTGGTTTCATATACAAAAACAGCATAGAAAATATTTTCAGCCAGGACCATTACCACGTGAATTACGAGCTGCGTGAAAATTATGTATGTGACAACTAATTTATGTCATTTTTTTTCTAATATGAGGAAATATCTTACGGAATATTGGTGGGGTTTAGGTTCAGTCTTCTACCTAACCTTTACATTAATAATTTGGAAGAGACAGTAAATTCATTGAGAGGATTAATGACAAGGACAGAAGAGTAATAAAAGGCATCCCAGAGAGATTAGGATAGAAAACAGCGAAGTCAGTTATGTGCTGACCTGTTGTGAATTAACAAAACCAAAATAATCTGAAATACCAATACCGTACAGAAGAGAGAAACTGCAAGGATTTTATGTGTGGTGAAGAAGCACATTAAATGTGAAATTGAACTGTTATATGATGTGATAGCCAAAAAATGCCATCCATTTTGGAGTGAAGCACCTCACCACAGAGTATGAAGATAGTACTCCTTTTCACTAGAACTCTGGTGTGATCCCATCCACGGTACTGCATTCCTTCCTGGGTATCTCATTATCAGAATTACAGTTTGGAAGGAGCCAAAGTAATTTGGAAACAAGAAATTGTTGACACTGGGTGGCAGGGGTGGAAATTAGTAAGCTAAATGTGGAGACTTAAGTAGCAAGGTTTAAAGGAAGAACATAACACATTAAACATGTCCTGGAACTGCCAGGGATGGAAAAGAATTGGCTGATACAAATCCTGGTGCAACTGAGCTAAGGCTGCAAAAAAAAAAAAAAGATAAATGCAGGCAAAATAACCAGGTATATTTCCTGCCAATTGTCTCTATTAGGCTATCTTCCAAGGGAAACATTTTCACTTGGGACATTAAAAAGTGGATTGGACAGAACTCTGTGAGATGTATTGTTTTATATAGCTTAATAAGTGGTTTCTGTCACTAATATGGGCCAAATATATCAAGACTGCATACAGTTCCTGCTGCTATTAGGAGCAGGTATTCAAGCACAGAATGTGTCTCTGTGATTCTTCTATGGTGTTCTTCAGCAAGATGCCCTTGCATTTACCATTTCCTAGAGATCTTTGATCTTTTCAATGGCATGTAACTGGCTCTAGGGATCAGCGAACGCAACATTTCTGACTGACTTGTATTTAACATGCGATTTCTAGCTGAGAGAGTGGGACCATGTTTGAGTATGTGCTGTTTCCAATTCACTGGACTTATTAGCAGTTTATACTCTGTGTTTGGTTAAGAATGTTCTCAGACACTATTCTAAAATGTTATTAATCCTTTCCATTATTGTTTTTAATCATTGTGGCTACATACCATGTGCCAAGAATAGGCTGCGAGGTTTAGTTTTCTTGCCTGATAGTTTAATAATTCTCTCTTGAATAGGAGAACTTGCTTTCAGAAAGATTTATCAGGTTAAAAAAAGGTTTTGATTTAATATTTGAAGATGGAGTTAGCCTCCTGCTGTGCTTTAAGCATTTGAAAACCTGCTGCAAAGTGGCATTTCAAAGACAGCTTAATATTAAATTCAGTTTGCAATATTCATATCTAATTGTTGTAAGACCCGTTGTTCTGTTAATAAGTGGCAGAATAACAATGTTATTATGTTTGGCTTTCACATGCATTTTTAGACCTTTGTTAAAGGACATTGTTCTTGCAAAGGCTTTCCTCAAAGCAAAGAAAAACATTTACATATACAGTAGATAAACTCCTACAGCTTCAGAGCAGTCTGGGTGTTTATCATCTTGTGCAGAACTGATTTGAGTGTTATTCTGCTCAGCTATTCTCAGAGTACACATTGTATTCTCATTTAAGCATTGGCTAGTTGTGTTATCCGAATCACTGCATTACGAAAATAAAATATCCAAGAATATGAAATGATATGAATAGGAAAATATGCCATTTTTTACAAACAGCATGCAATCTAGTCCTCTGTGTTTTCTTCTACAGCAGAGGTAATGTAATAAAGAATTTTATATGACTTCAGCACTGATGTTATTGAGTGATTTAAAACCATTTTGCCATTGTAACTCAGCTGTTCTGCATTTTTAGAGATTGTTTTTACCAATATTACTGAAAATATCAAGAGAGCAGTTGCAGAATTGACACTGGCTACTTGCTTCTGTTGGACGGCTTTTATCTGGCATAAAACTATTAAGCATACAGTCATTATGAATCATTAATAGCCTGACAGCAAAGTTGACTGCAGTGGGAAAATCAAGTCAGTTTTATTATTCATTAAGACATTCCTGAAGGAGCTAACTTTTCACAGAAAGAATAGACAATAGAATTATAATATTTCATACTTATGAATGTGGTCATGTGTTAAACTACTTTGCCTTCTTATAATCAGATTTTTTCAGTTACTTATGCTAATCATTTTGGTAACATTTTTATTGCATGCATTCTGCTTAATTCAAAACCTGTCTTCCAGGGTATCGAAGTAATGTCTGAATTTCTTTATAATAGTTACATTATACACACCTTCCTGGGTTAAATTTTAGTTTCTCAAAGGAATTTCATAAACTAAAATTAGGCCAACTATGAATTTAAACCTAGTCTGAAGACAGTGCCTCACATTCCTCTTCACACAGGTTTTAGTGTTTCCCAAACAGATAAAAAGTCACAGGTTTTGAAAAGATGTGTAGAGTTGTGATGCAGAATGAGGTCACGGAAAGGAATATGCACTAGTGGCTTGATGTATACATTCTAATAATGACAAGAGCACTGAGACATTTGACCTCTGGGTTTTTTTTAATTTTGGCCTCTTTTGATATGGGATAGTGCCAGCAGCTCTCAAGTTAGAGCCAGAGAATTAACCTTGGGGTAGGATGCTGTAGAGAGATATCAGATTCCAGCTGTTCTTAGGGTAAAATCTGCAAACATTTCCCTGAGATTTGTGAACTCAGCCTAACTTTTAGAGATACTTTGGATACAGGTCCATGAACACAGTCTGTGGGGTTGGCTCAGACTTTAATTGCCTATATGAGAGAGTGAACCCCCCCCAAGCTTCTGTGTATTTAAGCCATGTGCTCATTCAGCATCCCAATCTCCCCATTTTGCAGTCTTCAGAATGTGAATTCCAATACCTCACAAGGAAAACTAGAAGTCTAATGTATAAAGTGTTTTGATATTTTTGGTCATAAATATAGAAATGGATTTTCCATGTGCACAAAGAGAACAACGTAGATCTTCATAGATAGATTCTCCCATATCCATGCACGTGGAACCGTGTTTTACTCCCAGCTTTTCATTTGGTCCAGTTTCTGAACTTGGCTGGGAAGATGAGCTTATATGACTGTGCTGAAAAACTTATTTAAAAGGAGTACGCAAATTGAGAGGTGCTCTGTCTTAGATACTAACATCACAGCTTGGGAAATCCAATGTTATCACCAAACTCCTTAGGTTGTTCAAGACTGGCATTTTAATATGAGACTTACATGAAAACAACATGATTCAAAACATCATCTGGTATAAAGGTGCATTCAGAACAGTCAGGACTAATGTACCTGGAGTTGTAAGTGCTGCATATCTGCTTACAAACTTTGGTTCAGTCAAATCATTGTAAAATAACACTTTAATATTAATGAATCTAGGTAATCTGGTCCACATCATGCTTCCGTCACAGGCATAGAGACAGTGCTATTCATAAGCCAAAAAGACAGCACCAAAATTAGAGAAGTGATACTAAAACAGCACTGCAGAAAAGCTAGCACATCCTGAGAACAATCTGTCCTCAAGTAGCTTCTGGTTTCTACCATCTATTCTGTTACCTCAGCTCTTAAGGTCTGATGCAGAGAACTAAAGCTTGGGGATGACACCATTTATTATCGAAGGTGTTTGGTATGAGGGACAACGCTAAAGAAAAAGTCTTCTGTTCATCCGCCTTAAACCAGGATGCCCACATACACAATTTGATTCCTTCCGTCATTTCAGACTTCCTTTAATCTCTATCTGCAGAGTAGCTCTGATCACTGACAGCTCCCTCTTCAGCTTTTCCCCTTCCCGCTTTCATTTTCCTGCTTTGGTGTTGCGCTGTAGAGTTAAACGTTTTATTGTGGCACTGTGTGGTACTCTATTTTACTGTATGGATATTATAGTAACATACTGATTAAGAACTTTAGACAGAGATGAGCACTTCAATGTATTAAACACTATACATAAAAATGGCACAAACCTCCTGGACCCATTAAAAAGTGCTTACAATATATAGATGGATCACAGACAGATGCTGACAGATACGGGAATACGAGGAAACAGTAAAACAATATTCATAAGCATGATAAGCCATTTTCTTGAAAATATAACACAGAGTCAACCAGCACCTTTGGTCAACCTCTGAAAATTAAATGAAAGAGAAGATTGCGCAGGGATTTGGAGATGAAAAGAAATACTTAAACTTTCATTGAAAAGAGATGAGGGAGCCATTGAAGAATTCCAAGAGCTGGCCAAAATGATGAGCTAGGTAAATGCAGCACTTTGGAGGGATACAAACAGGCCAAGGAAGCATTTGTCAAGATCAAAGAAAAGGACTTTTAGCTCTGTGAATGTTAAGACGGTGAGCACCAACAAAAAATGTCTGGCTATGTGAGTGAGTGGAAAATGTGTATGTTAAGAGATAGTATGCAACAAGAAACTGCTAGACTTGTTGAAGACATTGCTAGAAGGTTAATGACACCTTAGTCATGAGTGTCATTGGGCTTATGGGCCTGAGTGACAGATAGGATGCTAGTATTCTTCACAATGATTAGAAAGCAGATAAAAAGGGAGGGATTGGGAGGGAAGAATATCAGTACTATTTCAACCATGTTCTGTCATTGTTCCCTATGTTCAGGTGAAGAGGTCTCACTGTCTCTTACTGCTTCACAGTGTACCTCTGACAGCTCACCCAGGTCCTTCCATTTAATCATTGGCTTTATTCCTTTAATCTGCATTTTTAAGCAGTGGCTCATCCCTCTCACTCCTTTCCCACATCCCCCTCAGAAAGCTGTTTAGGTTCCTGACCTCTCAGCTTCTCTCTCCATTGGCACTTCAAGTCATTTTGCTCTTCACTCACTGTCTCCTCTCATAAGATTGTAAAAAATCATTTTTTCAGTTATTTACTCCAGTATATATGACAACTGTTTTTAACAAAGTTCCTCCCATACCTTGACTTGAAAGCACCCTGAGAACTGGTACAGTCAAGACACAAATGGAGGCACATGATATATACTAATCTGTGGAGCAGAATGTAAAACCCCAGAACAGAATCACCACTTTATTGCTGGTGTCATCCAAAGAATCTATAAATCTGAATTTTATATCTGCAACACATAAGTAAAACCTGGCCTGTATTTCTTTTTAACATACCTTCATTCTAATCATTCCTTATATTAACTGCAAGTGTCTCAAACTTGACAGCTAGTTTAGCATTAGACAACAATAGAATATTTCATTTCTGTAAGTTTACTTATCTTGTTAAAATTCATATTTGCTTGTAAAATACTGAGAAAGGCTTTTAATCATTTGCTGTCAAAATGCCAGGCGGGTTTTTACATCAAGAATTGGTAAAGTCAAAAGATTCTTTTTAAGTATTTAAAAAAATATACGTAAAATATATTTTCATACAGGCTGGAAAAACAATAAAACATATAGCTTTAAAAAGAGAGGGAAGAATGAAAGACAAAGATTGGCTTTGCTGCTCCATGGGATTTCACCCCACACAGGGTGTGCATGCGTGGTGGGGCTGGGGTTACGCAATGTAGACGGGAGGATTTTCAGGCCTGAGAGAAGAGAAGAACCTGGAAGGAGGAGCTGCCTGAGATCAGCTCCTGCAGGAATCACATCAGAGAGAATGCAAGCAGGATGGAAAGGGGAGCTACCATATGCTGCCAAGCACGAACGAAGAAGTCTGTGAAGGACTGGGGAGGAGGCTGGAGGAGGAGGAGGAGGAGGGAAAAACTGAGCTGAAACATAGTCCTCACTGTTGGCAAAACAGTCTTCTCCATAGCATCTTCTCACAGCCCCAGCTGTTTCTTCGCTACCTCTCCACTCTCGTTGCTCTAGGATCTGTATCGAAAAAAGCAGAGAAACTATGTTGTGGTACCTTTATTATTAATAATAATATGTTATCCATTTGTATTTATAGGCCACCCATGCCCAGGAGCCTCTGGGCACATAACAAAATATAACTAAAACACAGCTTAGTTTTAAAAAAGGCAACATGGCCCAATTAATTCCCCAATTAATTAATTTATTCTACATAGCTTTGAATTTTGGTCTAAGGATTTTATGTAGGACATTAAAAAAAAAAAAAAAGAACAGTTCCACTGACAAGACAGGTAATTATTTTATTCAATGATTTTTCTCAATGCAAAGCTATTAATAGCTGCATCACTAGTGGGGGGCCAAATTCTGCCCTGAGGTAAATCCAGCACCATTTCACTGACTTCAAGGGAATTACTCTTTTACTGGGATCAGAATTGGGCTGTTAAATTATAAGGGCGCAGTTATTCATAGAACTGAACTAAATTCTTTTTCTTTCCTTTTTTTTCTCTTTTCTTCAAATACAGAAGTTAGCTCTAAATCACAAAACCAAACCTGAAGTATGTGAGAGGATATGGGTATAGTTCCTCCTCTAAGAAAAAGAGGAGAAATAATCTCCCTCCCAGCTCCTTGAGAAGCATCCACAGGCCCCATCTGTGTCTACATGGTTCTGTAAAAACACAGCCAGGGCTTGACAAGACCTCAAATACAGTTCACATTGTCAGAAAACAAATGGCATATGAAAGGTAAGAGGACAAAGGAAAGGCAAACATGTTCAAATATTTAATGTTTAATGTGCAAGGCTGCACATCTTTTCTCCTCCCAAACCCAGAGCTTTCCGGACATTTGTTACAAATACATCATTAAGTATCACAAGAAAAGTTCATGTGTGCTTTGATTAGCTTTTGGATGCTCTGAAGAGCAAAAGGATTTAGGTTTTGGGATCACTGTGTCCATATACTTACTGTCAGCCTGGTGGTGACTCCTCATTCCTGTGAAGGGAGGGAAGAGGTGGGGAACGAGAGCTGATCTGCCTCTCTTCTCAGAGAATTCACACCCACCTGCTTTCATGTGCCCTGTTATGGTTAAATAAGGCCTCCTTATTAGGTCGCAATAATATTACCTGTTTGCCGTAATTTACTTCCTTGCTTTGAACAGGGATCACTGACATGCTTAGACTAACGCCGATAACCAAACGTCAGGCTGAAAGCGAACTTGTGCCTCGTACATGGTAGTAAACTGATACACATTGGTTGCATCCTTGAGAGAATGGGTGTTAAGGTTTTTCTGTTGCACAGAGAAACTTTGCGCCATGAGGTATTACCAGGTAGTTCTGCCTTTTCTGTCATATGAAATGAAACAGGTTCGTGGCACATTTTTTCACCTCAGCAGTAACAAAAGACCTTTTTTCATTGTTAACATCTTTCTTTCATTCCTTTCCATCCTTCTGCGTGCCTTCTTCATACAAATAGCAAAAATAGTCTTCAGACCCACCCCAAATTCAAATTGGAGTATAATACCACACTGAGAGGAAATGTGCTTTAATAACTTGTTAACTTGGGACCAGAAAAATTCATTTTCCAACATTATTTTAGACTGCTCAGGTGACCTTGAACAAATCCCTCTATCCCTCTCTTTGCCTAAATTCCCCATTTGCCTAAGTTCTCTTTGCCTAGGTTCCCCATAACAGAGGCAATGATTTGTCTTTACTTGTCACTATAAGGATAAGTACAAAAATATTGTAAAACTCCAGGTGAAACAAAATAGAGTATCTGAGTAGACAGTAAGCAAATATTTGCAAAAGAGCCACTTAAATTCCAAGTATACTCCTTCCTCTCTCCCTTCTCATCTCCAAAGTTTTAGAAACAGGAGAGTTAGCAAGTACGTCAGTTCCTCTCAGTTGTAGAATTAGATGTTACCAATAATTTTATTTAAAATAGCCATATATTAGGCAGGTTTAAATCATCATAAAAATGAATGAAGACATTTTCTTCTTTGTTTGTTGTTTAAAAGCCACTGTACACAAAAACTGAACTGCAGAAGGTTATCAAAACTAAACTGCAGAAGAATTTGCCAGGACTGATAAATTTACAAACATTTAAAAAAACGCCTAAACCATGAAAATGTGTTTTTCAATACAAAAAGCTTATAGTAATCACTAAAACTACAAATCTATAGAATGCAAACTATACTGAAAACAAAATAAGAGTTCCAAAATCTCATTAGCAAGGAGTCCAGTCATTATTTAACTGTAAAACAGGACAGAAGAATCCATGTTCAGCCCATTGTGGGCTGACTACAGTCTGTAACTGTATTTCATTATAGTCTGTAGTTGCATCACTTTGGAGGAGTTATTGTATTTCAGAACATTACTGTGTACTAATATGTAGCCCACCAAAACTGTTTGAAAGGCAGGGAAAAGCCACCCTTGAAGTAAGTAATACTCTATAAATATGAAGAGAAAAATCTGTTGTGTGAGTAAATGTAGAAATCTGAGATAAATACGCAGGGTGTGCCACAGTTCCTACACAATGCTTGCAACCCAAATAATGTGTTGTGTTGCATGGTGATTGTGAGACCTGCTAGGATGCATTTGTTGCCAATTATTTTTATGGGAAAGATCATTGTGATATTGGTGTATTGCACAGAATTTGTGCTGAACTCACTCTGGAATTTGTGTTGTGACATTCAAAAACTTATTTGACATTTGTGGTATGGAATGTGAGGTCCTTGAGCTTTTAAATTTAATTTTTATAATACCCATGTTGTGAAATCTCTGCTGCACACCCAGGTAAACTGGTTCCTTAAGCATGGGGGAGTGAATACTGTGATTTTCAAGAAGGAATTCTGTGCGTTCCAAAATGAGTCTTGTGTGTGCGCTACACAATTGTTTTGCAAATGATACTGTAAATATACACTGAAATTGAAGATAATAATATTTTACTACACCAGAGACTAATTAATATACTACTTTTGTGGTTGTTTTACTGTTTACTGAAGCACAGGTAAATGCCCCAACTTGTTACTAAGATGTCTGTAAGCAATTAGTGGGGGTCTCAAATAAAAAGGTTTAGTATCACAATCCAGATTTTTTCATTTCCATTAACATTCCCTTCAGTTGCTCATTGTGAAGAATTCTGTCTAAGAAAAGATATGGGTCTGGGCTGCCTGCCAAGAGTTTTGGGTTCTTAACAGATTGTTTTTCCCAGTGGGGTCAACTCACTTTTTGCTTGAGACATCCACTTTTGTCTGTATTTCCTGAAACAAGTCACTTACATGCCTAACTCCTATACATCTTGAGTGCTTAAAGAAAAGAGGCATGTTGGTAGTGTTATCACCAATTGTTATCACCAATTACCAACGATACTCAAATACAATGTCACACACTTTTAAATCATTCTCTAAATGCTGTTCTCAAAATACCAACTTGTTGCTCCAATTGCTTGTCAATCACTGCCCAGTCTCACACCTCATCAATGAATGAAGCGATTTGAGACACCAGTAAGCCATATAATCTAATGGGCTGGCTTCTTATTTCGATAGATCTCCCAGTAACTTTTCATACAGGAATTCAGACACAGATCAGCCCAGACCCTCCTCTCTGACCAGCCCCCTGCTACATCACAGGTGATCAGACAGGTGGGCTGTGGCAAACATGATCATGGTAGGCACCACTGACCTTACCCTTGGGATTCAGTGCTCGTAACGTCCACCCATAAAACAAGTGTGATGTAATTTAGAACTTGCATGCATTTCAAGTAGGTCACTGGAAGACATACTCAGAACTGATCTTGGCATTTTTTGTTCTTGACTGAACTCAGCGTTATTTTTTTTTTAGCAGCTAAAAACTTTGTGCATCTTTCCAAAAGTGCACTTCAGTACAGTCTTAGAAAGTCAAAGTGGAATTGGTAGAGAGAAAACTCTGTATCATCACTGACAAATATGAAAGGAAAGGTCTGATTTCCTAATGACAGCTGCAAATGCTGCCTTTTCAGTCCCTCAGGGTGTCCCTCCCTTGACTACTGCTCCGAAAGGATGCGGTCTTCTGCACTTTCTGCGCCACATCTGCCAACTTTGTGTGGATGATCTGTATAATTTAAGACATCTAAGATTTCTCTGGCCATGTACGTTTAGGCACCTGAATAGGCACCGCAATGTCATCCATAGGAGAGACTGTTCTCAAACTTGAGCTTTCTATACATAAAGTACTATAGTGGGAGAGTGTCTAAACATATGGATACCGACTTGTGGTAAGACTATTCATCAATTTTTTCTCTATGCACTGCAAAATTTATCTATGTTTATGAATTTGAACACCTGGTGGATTTTTTTTTCCCAACAAACTATTGTAAGGACAAGACTCAGAATTCAAAAGGAGTAATCATTACAAAAACTGAGTTGTGAATGCAGGTATCTGTCCATAAATCTTTGTTTCTACTTTGGAAAATCATGACAAAAGCTGTTGAATATGTAACTTTATTGAAAACATATTAAGTATATAATGCAAATTTTCTGTATCAAACAGTAAGTCATGTAGTGTTCCCCCAAATGTACTATCTAATGTATTACCCAATAAACCAGGAACAAGGCAATGTTCACAATGAAGGTGAGTTCTCTTGAGAGTGAAATATATTGTCAGTGCAAACATGTGGATTTAGAACCTGAAGAACAAGTTTTCATTTCTTTCATTTGTGGATAACAACAAAAGAACTAGTTCATCTTTAATTTTTGAAAGATGAAAAACAAACCATGACAACCACTCATGGTACATAAATAGAACATCAATGATAAATTATAAAACAGATAATTTTCCTTAGTGAATAATGAACAACAAATGCTGAAAAATTAACCATTTCATTTTATGTTGATAGAAAACTTAAGAGCATACCAAACTAAGTTTCCTTGTTTGAATGGTAGAGAATGAATGACAGTTTCAGCCTCCAAAATAATAATGAGTTCTGGGTTAATTTGCAGTGTATTTTGCCAGTGAAATTCAAGAAACGTATATCATATTGAATATTCTAGTGATTTTTCTGAACTTCTAATTGGACTGGGAGTCTATCTGCTACTAGAGTTGTTAGCTGTATTCTTTTAAAGGTATAAGTTTATTGGGAAATTCAAACGTGTATTGCATCATTTAGTTTGAAGCCTGAAGAATACTTTTAGATGAAGAAAGAGCTAGGGAAACTAAGGGAATGTATCACTGAATATGTGTATGTGTCAATACACCGTAAGGCTGTGTATACTTCAGGTGTGTATACCTCAGATGTTTACATGTTTGGGGCACATGTGCCAACTATGTTTAAGGAATTTACACCTCTAAAATGTTTTTCTTTGCAGGCCTGCAGGTTATGTTTCGGTTAAACAGCAGTCAACACACTGCTTTTCATCAGTACGATTTTAGTCTGTGAAGTCTGCCTCAATTTTGTCTCTTTACACAACGTGATGGTGCTGTAAGCAATATAACCTGATGATATGTGGCCTGTATTCAGAACGTGTATACCCATATCCATTCCAAGACAAAGCTTTGCTCAGTGAAGGAGACAATTTCCGTGATACATACATACATATACATGAATAATGTATTTCTGCACTTAATTTACTACTTCTGCACATTCCTGTTTAGGCATGTTTTAAGAAAGAGGACCCAAAAAACTCTTCATCTCTCACAGAAGACAGTGGTTTCAGAAGAGGAAGGAGAGGGATGCATATTTTTCCATCAGCCGGTGGACAGTCCAGCGCCATTTTTTGTCAAAAGCTCCTTTTACATTTCCCACTGAGACTTCTGACTTCCACCACAATGCCCCAGTATCTGAGTATGTCTGGAAGCTGTAGGAGCTTGGTGTTTCATAAACTTTCACATTTCGTAGTGCCTTACACACATTGCAAAGCTTTTTGAATCTATATTAGGGGGTCAGCTAAAATTTCATTGATCACTGACAAAGTGCCCAATAATCTTCAGCAGAAGCATTGAAGCAATATTTCAAAATTCTTTACTTTTCACTCTTTCGTCTTCACTTCTTTTTTATCAAAAACGTAGTTTTCATTATTTTTATCAGATGCCAACTAAAAAAAATGAACAAAAGGTAAACATTTCTCTGGGTTTTTTTAGAGCTGGCCACTTCATTATTTATAAATTTTGTCTGTGAATAAAACCATTAATATTACCTGGTACTAAGTGACCTACATCCTTGCAGTTCTCTCTTAAATAAAGCAGACCTTAAAACCCATGGGCATTTAAATACCCATGCTTTGAGTGCAGGCTGAACTGAAATGCAGCTTTCAACTTCATGCAGTTTTTCAGCTCCATCTTTTTTAAAAGAGTCTAGCTGCCTGGTAGCTACCACTATCAGTCTTGTGCCATTTCTCTCCCTCCAGCCCAGATCTACTTTTCTTACCTTCAAAAATATGACATGAACAGAGAAACTCCCTCAGATTCCCATGGTTCAAGCCTCCAAAGGTTTTTCAGTCATCTAAATCCCTCAACTTAAGTTTTGCCTCCAATGGAAATTCACCCAACAGAGGTTCTCACTGAGCCAAGAGCCTTGGTTACATGGGCATTGTCATTCTGGTGCAGTTTGGAGGTGGATCCCCCAAATGTCCCCAGTTACTGTGCTTGGGTCCATTTGCACCACGGTGTGATGTGAACAAGACAGCTTCCTTTCCAGATTAAGTTTTCTCCAAAGGAGAAAATCCTGAACTTCAGGGAAGATATAAAGCTCCCAGCAAGAACACCTCTCATCTACTTATCCATTCCCACTGTGCCAAACTCCTGGCTAAAACAGACATAGTCAAAGGAAGTTTTGACGTTTCGTCTGATAACAGTCTTATGTCTGTGAAACCAAACAAATGGTCATTTTAAGAAATTAGAATAGATTTTAAAGTTAAATGATTAGTTATATGAAATAAATTTGTTTGGAGCTCCTAAAAAAGTCAGAACTGCTTGAAAACACAGATGCTGCTTTAAGAAGGGCACTGATTTCTACACTATGTAAATGAGAAATCCCCTCACTTACTCACCTTCTTTAGGAATCATACAAGTTCATTTTATGCATATACATGAGTCCTTCTAAATGATAGGCGAAATTTTCACTTGCTTCCTTTCTTAATATTTTCCTGTTAACATGTATTAATTTCTTTCCTTCATCAGACTGCCTTAGGCTTACTGTCATGAAGAGCTGTGCCCTAGTGCACATGCAGAGTCACCCACATGTATCTCTCCGTAGTGGCTGTTGCTTTTTTTCATGCTCACTTGTAGCATTCATCCATTCACAGCACTGAAAATGCAGTGCTTTAAAGATCCTCAGAGTGGAGCTCAACCACAGCCTACCAGAAACATAGGATCAGGCACTAGCACCTTGGTGCAAGGTCACTCCAATTCCCTCCCTCTGTTTTTCTCTTTCTGTTTTATCCCAATGGGAATTCAACAATACAATCTTGAGTGGAGTCTTCAGACTATACCATTAGCTTATTGAGTAACTGCACCTGCTTTTAAATTTTAATGATGCATTTTTAATATGATAAATGTATTATACTTCAATGGTTTTATATGCAGGTCGAATAAACTATGAGTTTTGTTACTCTTCAAATATTACTTTCCAAAGAACAGCCTTATAATTGTATAGCTTATGTAGTCGCACATGTGCCTGGTAGTCTGAAAATGACTGTGGTTCTGTACCGGTGAACACAACCTACTTTTGACAGCAAATGGGTAGTTAAGTTTTTTGGTAACTTGAAAGCAATATTACTTAGAATAAGGCTTATAAAGTATTTAGTCTATATGGCCGCTGGGGGAGGAAGAGGAGGTTTTTTCTGTTGGTTGGTTACGGCAAGTTTCAGTGAAAAGAAAGTTTCCAACATTTTGTTTGAACTGAGTTGCTGGAATATGTTTGTGATACACATTAGGTTTTTTTGTACTAGCCAGATGAAAAAGGAAGAGTTTGAAAACTATCATAAATAATTATTACTGATTTTACAGAGAGAAGCGGGTGGCTACAGTGAATAATAATTCTACCTTTTAATAACTACCAAACATACTTGATCACCAAAAATACTGAGATGCAAGATACAAATATAGGGGTTTTCTCAGAAAATCCACATATATAAAACAAAACATTTACATGCTATTAGTTTTATTTCATTATTTCAAGCAAAGTGTATTTGACTTAGGAAATATTCCCAAATAATTGTTACTAAATGGCTTGTTTATTTACTACAGAACAAATACACTTTAGCACAATTTTCTCCACCCTACCTTGTCAGATTCATTAGTGCTGACCTAGAATACTTCGGCATGGTTCAAATTAGTTGTTTGGACTTTTGCTGATTTCAATTGTTGATTCTCTTTTAAGACTTTTAATAAATGTGCCACAGGGATGAAAGTGCTTACTGCTGGACACTTATCTTCAAGGAATTAAACTGAGACCAGAAGCTCAATCTTATTTTAGTGTAATGAATTCCAGTTGTTGTGGTTTGGTATGTTTTAATAAGATTAATTATCCTTTGCCTAGGCTGATTCTTTCCTTCATTCCAGTGGCTAACAAAGAATGGACAGTCACTGAATTACCTGAGCAAGAGATAATATCTAGTGTAGGAATATTATCCAGCTGGCAAAGAACTAATGTTACTGGTTTACACCAGCCTCCAGGCAGAAATGGAGTCAAACATCTGTCACATTGCAGCAATTTTCATCTGGCTAATGGGCTATTGGCTCTATATGCCAACTAGTGTAACCACAGCTTTAAAGTGTTTCAGACCACTGCAAGATGATTTTCAGAATAAAAGGGTCTTAACCAGGTCTTAGTTGTTGCCCTTCCACTATTCTCTATCAGTAATGGGCGCAATGGAAAATATTTCCAATCCTACCAAAACCTTGGTAGGATTCCCTTCCCTTCCCTTCCCTTCCCTTCCCTTCCCTTCCCTTCCCTTCCCTTCCCTTCCCTTCCCTTCCCTTCCCTTCCCTTCCCTTCCCTTCCCTTCCCTTCCCTTCCCTTCCCTTCCCTTCCCTCCTGTTCATCCTTCCCATAGAATAGATATAATAATCCCTGCCAGAAAATACCTGAATTCATGAACATCTCCAGTGGTTGAACATTTGGCAGAGGCTGCATTTAACTTCTCTTTAAAGCCTACAAGATTAATCATCTGCTGAGTCAAAGCACAAAAGTGACTACAAATGCAGCCCATTTGGTTACCATCAGGCTCTTCATAAGAATAAGGTCAGACACATCCTTCTTGAAGGATGGTTGACAACAAAATTGCACTCAGTGACACTGATTCACTGCAGGACCTTGGTCATACCCTATCCCTCATTCCTGTGACTGTAAATGAAGCTTTCCTACTTAGGCTTAGAGGGCTAACCCTAAGTATTTGAGCTCTACACACAAATGCCACGAAAAATTGCAAATTTCTCTAAGTTGTAGCTTAATTCTGAATCACAGCATGAGCAATTTGCAATAGCAGCTGGTCCAGTGTGTCTATGATATTGGATTAATTCCCTTCATAAAATGTTCATGGAAATTGTGAGCTGGAAGGCCGTGTATAGATCAGAAGTGTGGGCCTGATTTGTTCCTGAGAGTTACTTGGTGGAATTTTTCATTAGAAAAACTGAAACTAGATTTCACAAACTACTATTTGCAGTTCAAGCCACCTTCTTGCAGGGTTGGAATAAATTGATCTGGGGCAAGGGAATCTGTGAAATTAATGCAAAATTTCTTCCTTCAAAAGTTTGGATGTGATATATGCCTGTTTTCCTCCAGCAGCCTTTATATTTTCACACGACTAATGAATGAGTGCTTAATTGCCACAGCGAAGCTGTCTGGGGTTACTTCCCAGCAGAGTATCTTGCCAAGGCCAGCTGGAATTCTGCTTGTGTTCTGCAGCTGGTTAATGGAGATTGCTGGTGTTAAACATAAATAAATAAGAGCCCCCCCCCACCAAAAAGTGTGGAGTTCAAGAAATGTGTAGTGCTCCCCTGAAGTTAAACAATTTTCTTCAAATTAGAAAAGTTGACAGTGGATCAATAGAATATCTCCTGATATATCCATAGGAAATAACCAGCTGCGGTCAACCTAACCGTTTACTGAGTGCCACCATTTTCACACAGAAAAGCAATTGAAATAGCTTTTCTCTGACACTAAGAAATCAGACTGGTTTTTTCCACCAGACAATCTTGAAGTGCCACTTTAGAGTAATATGGATATCTGGCTTCTTTTCTGTTTCATGGAAACAAGAACTGTTCATACTGATTTCTCCCTACAGGTTTCTTTTTGACTTAAATATTTAAAGCTTGAAAATTCATTTTGATGTGGCTACAAGGCACACGTAAAACACTAACATTACATACCTCAGTTCTCCACCAGATTCAACTCCATTATTTCTGTTGCATTATATAAGCCTTGGATATCCTTGAGCTTTGTGTGGCAGGAGTCATTTGCGTAGTGGGATACTCTGTTAGAAGTTCAGTAGAAAAAAAAGGGGTTTTGGTTTATTAGGCAGGCCCTTTAAAGGTTATCTGTGTCAAGGAAGAGATGAATAGAAAGTGCTCTGAAAAGTACCTTCTCGTACTAGTAAGTGGACTAGAGATTTACATCATATACATGACAATTTTGAAGCTAACATCTACATATGAGATCTACTGATTAAGTTGGGGGTAGATTTCAGTATAAATATATGACTGAATAGAGAGGATATGATGTACCAATATAAGTGCTGATTTGTCCCTGACCTACACAAGTAAACTGCAGAAGTACCTAGCCATAATCTTTGAGTTATGTTAGTACAGCACCAATGCTTTTACCAAGATAAATTCTCTGCTAAGAGATATAAACTATAACAAGTATCAATGGAGTGGATGTGTCTACTGATTTTGAGGCAAATGGAATGAAAGGAACAGCTTTGATTTCCAAAGCAAGAAGTTACCTGAATGTTTGAATGTGGCCATTCTGGCAGCTATTTCTCGAGCCTGTTTTCTGCAAGACAAGAAGTGTCCTATAGTTCTCCCTATTATAAGCAGAATGACTTTCTCTTTTTTCCCAAAACAGAAAATGGTGGTTCATCCCACAAGCTGCTACTTACTTGTGTAGGTATCTATCACCTGGGATTTACAGAAATATGCCTAAAACTGCTATCCCTGGTTTCCTGGTTTGTCAGTTGGTTAACCTATTTTTAAAATTTGTTTGAAAAATTTTGCTGGATAGGCTGACAGCCTTCCAGGTGGGATGGGGACCCTCAGGACTCCTGCCTTTCTCCACCACAGAGCATTCAAACCCTGGGATGGACGCTGGGAGATGCACCTATACAGGATGGATCCTTTGCCAAATGGCGCAGGTTGCCTGACATCCACACTGCTAGCTCCCTCTCAAATAGACTGGTGTGCCTCCACTACATAGCACTGGTCTGTGGGTGTGTCTCAGTTCAAAGTATCTAAAATAATGTTAAATCTTTGTTATGGCTCTCTACAGCAGTATTTTAATTTTTTTTTTAAAAAAAAAGGTGTTTGAAATGAGATCATGTGTCATCTTTCAGGGGTCAAGACCTGTTGGGATAGTGCTGGAGGACTACATAACATGGAGGTATCTGGACCTGACACAGATTTGCCCATTCTGCCTTTCAGGAGTATTCACTGTTGAACTGTCCCCAGATGGTACCTAGGCTTTTTCTGCGAAAGCTAGTGAAGGTGTGCAGAGCCATGGGGAGCTAACAATTAAATCAAGTGGTTGGTGAGTGGTCTAATGTTCAAACTATTTTCCTTCTCATCTTTTATTTTGAAATATAAAGATTCCCTTCAGTCTGTGACTCTGAGAAAGCCCAAATATTGCAGCCCGTGAACTGTATGCTCCATGCCCTTGAGGTCAATCAGTGGACATAGGTACAAAGCCTATAAGACTGTTGCGGATGAGTGGAATGCACCTCACTCAAAAGAGAGGAGGAGTAATGTTTTATTGAGGCAAAATAATAATTTGACAGAGTTCAATAAATTTGATGGAATTTAACAAAGTTTAACAGTGGTTTACCAAGGTTCAATAAGTTTGATGGCAAGGTTCACCTTATTAATTACTGCACGGAAGAAATATACAAAGGAAAATTGAGTTAGGATTGAGTTAGAATGATTCATACAGAGAACAGAGATGCAAAGGGTAAGAAAGAACCTCCTGTTGAGACACAAGGTTCAGAGTGGACCCCCTTGCTTTCTAAACTCCTTATGGAGCCTAGGCGCGGCTAGGTCCAGTCTTAGTCTCAGACTTGGACAATGGTTTATGTCTGATGGAAGAAATACAAAGAGTAAGGAAGACCCTCACATTGAGTCATGAGGTTCAGAGTGGACCATCAGTTTTGCAAACATTACTTTTACTGAGGCTGCACTGTAACCTGGAGCAGCAAAACCATCGGGCTGAAGAGAGACCAACCAGCCTGGACTGGGAACTTCTTTAAATCTCAGGTGGTGGTCTCCTGACCACCACATCAGCATGGCCACACTTTGGCATTACAAAGAGGGAGACAGAGTGCAGTGTTAAGCTCTGAGGGAACAGCTACAGATGAGGAATGGGGTGGACACACTTTCAAGCCCGCTCAGCCAGTGTGGTTTACATACCCCTGTGATGCTCCATGCCTTGCTTTCTAAACTCCTTATGGAGCCTAGGTACAGCTTGGTCCAATCTTAGTCTCAAACTTGGACAATGGTTTATGTCTAATGGAATCATCTATATAAAGGCTATAATAATTAATATTGAGTAGCTACATGGATTAGTAACGTTTCGTTAGTATTAATTCAGCATGCTATCAGTCACTTGCCGAGGATCTGTCACGAGTAAGGGATCTCTCTGCCTTGGGCAAGGAAGGATCTCTTAGTCTCAGGTAAGGGATCTCAAACCCTGAGAGGCATCCCTGCTCAAGGGGAGAGTCACCTGGCATGCAGTCCAGCTGCAATTCAGGGAAAGCCCAAATTGGGCTCATCCTGATGGTAATATTTATAGAGTAAAGTAGTTGGCTGCTAGTCAATAGTATAGACAAGGTAGATGTCTTCGTTTTAGCTCTGGTATCTTGTTCTGTACTTTGGTTATCTTGCATTTTTGGGCTTCAAAACCACCTTTCATATTTTTCTGAAGCACCTTCACTCCCTTGTACGTGAGCCACGAGCTTTCCAGCTCACAGATTCACCACAGGACATGAGGCCTGTTGCTCTTTTAGTCAGCTAGGGGTCAAGTGTGTCCATCACAAAGACACATTATTTTTTGAAACAGCATGTGCTGATGCCTCTGCAACAATATTTTTATCAGAATTTCTCATTCATATGGAATTTAGAAAATTTGGAGATTTGGTGGTTTTTAAATTGAAATTTCAAAAAAAATTCTCATTGAGTGGAAACTGTTTGCCAACAAATCTTGAAAGTATGGAGGAGATTTCCCATTTTTCCACATTTATTAAGAGACCGTACTTTTAGTACTTTGATCTAAAAATATAATGGCAGGAATATAGGGCTCAATCTTTTCAACTATATTTATGCAAAGTGCTTAGTTATATGAATGATCACATTGACTCAATGACTTCCTTCTGAGATACAGAGGTTGCAGGGTTGCATTGTTGCTTTACATACACATTTACTTGTATAAACTCTTGAATTTTCCAGAAGGAGAAAAATTTTAAGCTGTCATATTCACCATTGTTTTATTACATTCCCCCCAAAATATTTAAAAGTGATCTTTTTCTGAGTCTCTCACTATAAGCATCCCTGCTTATATGGCGATGATCAAATTTTACTGTAATTTAAACTAGAATAAACAATGAATAATGTCAGATGAGATTACTTCATGTGTAAATGAAATAAAAATGTAGCAATTTAAACCAGCAGGTACTTAAAAAAAATAATAATCTGGCTTCTTTTTACGGTTTTGGTGCTACTGGTTGGGTTCTTGTCCACATATGTTTGTTAGTAGCCTCAGCTATAGGTACAGTGAAAGGAAAAGGATAGGTATCTCTGGGGAGTGATTCATTCCAGCCTAAGATAGGTGTCTAAAACAGGTTGGATGAATTATCGTCTTCACAGACTAATGAAGAGGTAAGTGGTTCTCAACTTTTGATCTGGGAAAGGCAAATAAAAACCCCAAGACTATTGCCAGCAGAATTGCTGACAGGAGGATTCATACTGCTTTTGGAAAATCTGTGAGATCCACAAGCTGAAAAAGTTGAAAACTGTAAATGGAGTCTGGATGACACACTAAGACTGAACTCCTGCATTTGAAGTTGTGAATATAATGGTAAATACTGATTTATACCCAATTGCTATACCTTGTTGTTTCTCTATGAAAAATTAAGGACGGACTTTTGGGAAAAGTAAAATACTGAGAATCCATTGTAAGCTTTTTCCTGAAAATAAATGGGATATTGGGGAGATCTTCACTTGTTATACTACTAAATGGTCTGTAAGTCATTTAGGTCTTACTGGGACTTCTGCCAGTACAATACATCATTCTTTTTAATTAAAATACTAGTACTACCCAAAAGCACTAAAACCCATCAAAATTTTCAAAAAATCTTGTCCCTGTTAATGTGAAATGTTACTTTGACTGAAGCAGGGCCATGATTTTGTCCATGATTTCATCCCAATAAGAAAAGACAATGTTTCAGAAGGCATTACTGTATACATGTGTATTTATATGTATGAATATATAATTTTTTCAAGATGTATTTAGAAAAGTGTGTTATCATATTTAAGCACAGATTCTTTCATTTTTATAACTGAGTTATGCAATGTTTCTTTCCATAAGCTCACTCCTTAAACAAATAATTTATAAAGCACTGTGTCTCAGGAACTGTGTTCTGATTAGTTTGTTTAGACACAACAGTTTTCATAGCTGCCACTATGCATTGAGTTTCTTATATTTGCTTCGGACAGCAAACTGCCAACTACCTGCAAACGCTAGCAACTTCGTACAATTTGTTTTGGCAAAAGGTCACCATGCAGAAAATTTTCTGTAAGATGTGGCAAGTCAGATTTCATACATACTATCCTCACTGGAACTAAGGCTCGAGTTTGTTGTTTCTATAATACTTGTCAAAGCTAGAGCAGCAGAGACAGATATGCTAGTCAGGTTGTTCTATTCTTTCACTATTAAAGCTTACTGCACTGTTTAATTTCTGATCTTGTTAAGGTCCTGTGTAGCTCCTACAGTTAAATTAGGTCTGATCATAGGAAGAGAACATTAAGTTAGATTTTAATCTCAGTTGCACTCAGAGCAATTCCATCAACTAAAGTCAATATATTTACTTTTATGTAAATGAGTTCAGATTCAGACTCTTACTGTTTGTTTTTATTTTTGGAAAGGAAATTTAGCAGTTCACATTGACACCAAATAACCCTTCTTTTATCTGTACATCACTGCAGAAGTAAGTGTTGTTTTCTGTTCTCCTCTGTTGTTATGGCAGCATATTCTTCAAGATACCATATTAGTCTGTTTCCTACAGATTCTACTGGTTTTTTGTTATAAAAAGCCTTAAAGATAACAGGTATGTGTCCAGCTTGAGGTAAATCAGATTAAAGAGATGAATGCCTTGAACTGCATCTAAAAGTATCCACATGCTGATACTGACATTTTCTAATTCTCTTGTTCTTCCTTCAGGCTTCATTCCCCAATACCTTTACTTTGTTCCCCATTACCTTTACTACCAATGACTTTTTGAGTTCTGGGTGGGCCAAAATGCTCTACCCACACAAAAACAAAAAAAAAACATTTGGCAGTCTTGCCCCCAATATAATACTCTTGCCTACTGACTTAAATGTGGATCTAAGGTAGATTTTAGACATTTCAGTGAACGCTTTGCTGTGTACAGACTCAGAAAAAGACACCAGGAACCATATGCGAGTCCAAAATATCCTGTAATCCATGGGACAGAACCTCCCTGGCATCATGGAAAATGATGTTGGTTTACAACAAAATATGAACAACTGACACCCAAGAGCAATAAGGCTCTGAGGTTTGCTGGTTCACAAGGAATCGGAGTCCTTCATATGCATGTATTTTAAGGAAGTGCAGACCTTTATAATCACAAGTATCTTAAGGTATGTTTAAGTGGCATGCTGCCATTAATGAGAGCATTCACAAATATGCTTTTTTTATGTATGTCTCTCTGTATTTCAGTTACTGAACCATTTGCAACACCAAAGAAAAGCTTAAACTGGAAGGCAGAGAACATTCCCACCCACAGCAGCCTCAGACCTCCTGGTTAGGGCTCTTTAGGGGAAAGTGGGCGATACAACTTTGAACTAAGCTTGTTAATCAAGTTACCCTTTTGGTTTTTTGTAACAGGCTCACACCCCTACACCCATTCACAGATGCTTGTTCCCACTCCCCGCCAGAATTTCTTTCCCCTCAGACAAAGCCAGCAGACTCAGCATTTCATGCAACTGTGGCAGCAAAAAACTCTTGAAGGAGTCATGCGACAGGGAAAAGAATTAGGTGGAAGAGGAAGGAGGAGGACTCCTGAGGTGTTTTGGCTGATGATAAAATAAATGTTTCCATAAGTAGCAGACCCACCTCAGGACGTTTTGTCATTCCTCCAGCTTCTTGTTCCTTTCCTTGTCCAGTCAGGCTTTAATCTACTACTTAGGCCAGCGGATGAACTGTTTGTGTCGCCGTTCTCTAACTAAGAAATCCTTTAGGGAGAAGGTGAGAAGAATGTATTTTTCTTGATTTATTTGAAATTGCCTGTTGTGCTTACAAGGCAAAATAGCAATCCTGGCATCATTATTCTGAACCTCCTCACACTGAAGTGGTGACTGAGTTAAGGCTGTTGCCTCCCTGGTGAATCCGCTAGCCACTAGGCTAGAAGATGAAATGGTACTTGCTACCAGTTGTTTCCAGAAAGAAAATGGTGCACTGTCCTCACTTCCTTGAAAGAAAGGACAGTGACACTGATTTTCTGAAGCAAGTTCTGACTGTGGATTCCTAGTGGACATGAAAGCTTTTCTGGAGGTCTAAATGATGCACTTACTCCCCAGTAGTCATGTTGATAGCCATTCTTTTGAGTTAGAATTCAAGGACCTGACTGTTAAGATTAAATGACTTGCTCATGGATAGTCACTGTGCTAGAAAAGTAAGAATGCAGGTTAGGAATAATTGTCTTCCTTGTCTTTTCCTCTAGTAACTACATACCAGAGTGAAATATCAAAGTGAGCATTAGAAGTTAAATCCCATTAGTGCTGGGAGTTATGGCTGTGCTGTAAGAGCAACAGGGGCAGAACAAACGCAGACTTTCATGAAAGTCTGGGGTGAAGGTTGTATTCCTGCCTCATCACATCATTTTGTTTCTTCCAGTTTTTGTTACTTTATGTTTCCATGTCCTTCAGAGGAGCATTTTTTATTGGCTAAGTGTTAGGAGTCAGAACAGTATGTCCATCTTTCTTGTGGTCTTGCTCTTTAGGGAAGCCACTTACAGTTTTCCACATTCCACTCATAAGATGGGTTACTAGTACTTATTTATAGCAACAGATAGAGCTAAGCTAAGCTGCAAAGTGTTTTGATATTCTTGACTAAAAGGTGCTGCACAAAATGCAAATTATTATTGTTTCTTTTCTCTTCATCATGACACCTCTTGGCTCCAATTTTACCACAGTATGCTCTTCTGTCTCTCCTTACAATTGTGTTATATTGTTCTCCTTGCTCCCTCCTATCACCTCATCTTTCCTTCCACATCAAGGAGCCTTTCTCAGTAATAGTTCTGGCATTTGGGCATAAGGAGCATGCCCCACTCAGAAACATAATAATATTAAATGACTATAAAATGCGGTTATCTTCAGTTCAGCTCTGGATGTCATTCTCAATAGTTCAATAGAATATTCAGTAGAATAGCTGATGATGGGCCTGATTCCTTTCACTCATGTCAGACTTACCCCTGTGTAACTCCATTGCCTCCAGCAGCATTCAGATGATTTTAAATGAGTTGTAATGGAATAAATATAGCTGAGATTTTTTAAGCGTCCACAGCAGATCAAGTGTGTACCGCATCAGTGGGCTGCACATTTTCATCGTTACCAGCTAAAACAGTGAGGTCTCTGTGGAACTCTACAGCCTCCAAAGGCCTAGATAAAGCACATAAGCGCTAAAGAGAAAGCCTACCATGCAGGTATTAATTTTTTAAAATTGGGCAAGGAGAATTTGCCAATACCAGGGAATACTGTAAGACCCTACTTACTGCCCAGTTTAACAAATATGGGTGCTGCTAATACAACATATTTCCTGTAACTTCTTTCCATGGGAAGTAGCTTAGAAACACAGGGGAGCAAGAAGATTCCTGGTGTTAATTCACACGTTTCACAATATAGAGGCATTAACTTGAGCATGAATAGTGAACCAGATAGGAGGATTCTTGCTAGGTTTGCGTCAAATTATTTCCAACAACATTTGCTATTTACATAACACTAGCAAAATATTTTTAGATGCTCTGTCCAACTAAATTTGTCACTGTGATCTCAGTGAAATCACATTTTTTCTCTCCAAAGAAATTTGCTAAAGGTTTTCTAATAATTCTTAGATATAGAAGCAAATAGCTATAAAACTATTAATTATTAAAGAGTACCAAGAGGCAACCTAAGAAATTAGAATTTAACTAATTTCTTTAATCAAAATATTCAAAACTACCTTCTGGTTTGTAATGAAAGACTCCTCCTTGAAACAGTGATAATCAATGTGGACTTGGGCTAGAGAGGTCACACTTAACTAACTTATGGAATTTTTTTAAGACATTACTGCCATGATAGATAAGAGAAAATCAATGCATGTACTATACTTAGATTTTAAAACGCAGCTGACAAGGTTCTATACCAGAGAGAAATAGCTTAGGTAAAGTTACGGAACGGCAAGAATAATAGGGTAACGGACAAAACACTGTTGTAATAGCAGAACACAAAAAGATACCTGAAGATGGACTTTGCATCCTATTAAAGAAGAAAGAAGTGGATTAAATACATAAACTAAGAATAAATTTGAAGACTAGTCATCTAGCTCTCCCAGACTGGATGGTGTGCATGACTAGAAAAGGGAAACCTAACACTGAATGAATCCATTTTTGTGATTACTCCACTTCTCACAGGGCAGGAGGTGTATAGACCTGCCAATGATGGTCACGCAGATGGAATTTAGATCTGTTGTGCTTGCCATTATTGGACCAAGGTAGCATTTATGATGATAGATAAACAGTTATTTAAACAAAGACAAACAAGTCTTCTAAGCTGTCAGTGATTTTAATGTCAGGCAAGCAATGACGAACAGAGGGTGCTTCCAGCTCCCCCTGTGTACCGCAAAGCAATGATAGGCATCAATGTTCTTCCCAGGAGCAAGGAATGAGGAAGAAGCAGTGGGTTTGAGGCAAGGGAAAGCTGAGCCACTGAAGCCACGAGGCAAGCAGTGGGTCTGCAAGTAAACTGAAATGCAAACTGCATGGTTACTGGTGCACAGAGCAGGGGGAGACAGTGTCCATTGTGTGGATAAAAGATTGTCCTACTTCCTTCCTCCAAATTCTACTCTGCAAAGCTTGGTGTCTGTGCGGGGTTCACTTCTATACTATGTGTGGCACGTATTTTCCTGTAAGATGTAAGCAAACTCATGAAGCAAAGCATAAATACAAAAATGCAATGTATACTAGGAGTAGATGTGAATCAATATGGTATTACACTAGTGCTCCACCAGTAAGAGGAGTTGCATTACAGTAATTCTGGTAGCACAGTGTAACCAAATGGTTGTATATGGGATGATGATGGGGAAAGAGCAAAGAGCATCTGTGAGTTCAAGAAATAGGTATGTCTGTTTGTGGAGGAAAAAATATTGAAAGAAAAAGACCACAGGGCAGACATGTTGGTCTGGATAAGACTGCATGGTCTTATGTCTTTATTAACTTTTCTAGGTAGCTGAAGTCCTTAAAGTATGTAAATAAAAACATTCTAGGAGTACTGTGAACAAATAAGCAGGATAATTATTATTAAAATGGTACTCACACAGCTTAATCCATTTTTTATTAAATGCAAAAGTTATACTGATGTAACATTAAGAATGAGGTTTTAACTGAAAGATTTAAACCAAAGGTTTCTTCAGAAACACTCACAGTATCCCCATGAGTATATGCATAACAATAGGCTCTTTCATTATGTACAGGATTTTTGCATCAGTCACTGAATAACAATTATTGTCTACAGTAGCTTCACCCCAGCCTACCTGGAGTTTCACAACATTGCAGCAGAAAGTTGATTTCTGAATAGGCAGCTCCTCAAACAGGCAGTGATCTACCAGATGCTAAGAGGATACACAGAAACATGAGGGAGGGCTTAAGCCAGTATATAGGAGAGAAACCAGATGTGTGAGAAACATTATACAGGCACTGTCAAAAACAAGGAAAGAAATAGCCTGAAGAAGCAGATGGGTGGACAAGGTGACAATAATATCAAACAACAAAACAGACAACAAAATGCCGGGGGGGAGGGGAGGGGGGAGAAAAACTCACAATACTTGGAGAGATAAATATAGGTACATATGAAAATATTTGAAAATAATGAGGCACTCATGGGTTTTTCTAAGGTGTGTGTATGCAAATTCAAGAAGCATAGCAAAGGTAACATCAATAGTAATAATAGTTATAGTTCTGAATTTATCAGGGTCTTGAACAGGTTAATGACTGTGGTGTATGACTGTATCTGGAGTTATATATGTCTGCAAAATGAAAGGTACAAATACCTAGATCTTTTTAGGTACTGTTTGGAAATTTAATCTTAAAGTACATAGAAATTTTAAGAAGAGTTATACAAATATGTCGGTGCAATCTTTATTGATCTATATCATTTTTAAAAAGGCATAAAAGCATCCATGCACAAAGCCATACTGATTTTGTTGATATTATACAAACATTGTTTTCTTTAACATTTAGTTCACATCATACAAAAGCCTTGTATAGATAAACCATAGTTAAGTTGATTTGCAGCTGTTACTAGTTAGCAATAGCTGTAGGCAGTTTTCAGTGGACCCTATGGTTCCATGCACAACACTGCAAATTTTCGAACTGATTTATAATTTAGGTATTTTCTCTCAAAAATCTCAACAGACGCTGGGAGGAAGAAAAAGGATACCAGCCTAGAACAGCTTCATTGATACAACGGACTTGATCTGTGTCTGATAAATGTTGATACTCCAGCAAGGAGAGTGTTTCAAGAGCTTTTTCTATGGTTCTTTACATCTCATTTGCATGAATTAAAATAATTGACCAAGTACAGAGTACACTAGAATCCAATCTACTATATCTTTGGAAGGCATAACATCTTTGGGTAGCATTAGAGAAGTGAGCGGCTAAAGGAAATTCTCTTATTTACAGCAGGTTGGGAGCCAGGGAAAATTGCAAAATGAACACAAAGTTGGCAACAATATGGAGGAAAAAGAGGAGCAAGACTAAAAAGAAAAGTTGATTGCTTTACTTTCTTGCACAGTTCCTATAATCATTTTTAACAGAGTGACTTCTCAGTTATGTTGTTGTAAAACAAAAGAGAAACCAGGATTAAGTTAGGATAAATTAACTAATAAGAACAAGACATGAGCAAAAGAAACAATAAGGCCTCAAAAAGGTAGTGAAAGTAATTTATTGACAGGCTAGGTAGGCATTGCTAAAAATTTTAATGAATTCTGAGCCTCAGTGTTCACAAAGGAGGATTGGGAACAGATGCCAGAAACAGACATAAATTTAACAGCAGAGGTGGAAGGCATACTGAAGAAACTCAAGATCGTGCCAGAAGAGGTGACCTAGAAATTAGAACATTTAAAGACTGACAAAACTAAAGGACCAGAAGGTACACATTTGATGAAGCATCCCAGAAGAGATAGGGAAACCTTTAGCAAGTTTATTTATAATCTCTTTGGAATTGAAAAGGGCAAAGTAGCACATATTTAAGAAGTGATCTAGCTAAAATCTAGAAAGCTTGACTTGTAAGATGAAAGGTGAACAAATACTTTAAAAGGTAAAGACATCAGTTAATTACATGGATTTTCTAAAGCTGTACAAGGCCACGTGTGTGAATTTCACACTCAGAATTGCATTTCTATCTTAAAACTGTATGAATGGTTATTTATCTAACACTTTTAAGTTCTATGTTTCTTAAGTTCTGTGCTCTTTCTCTGTTAATGAGCTCTATAAAATGACAGGTGATCACTAGTAGCATATGTAGACACTGGAGACTTTACTATACAGTTCTAACAATAAGAAGACATTGAAAGCATTGGATCATGTCCTCTGAGAGAAAAAAAATCTGTAAGATGTCAAACAGAATTAACAGTGAAACTGAACCTAAAAATAAGAAAAAAAAAATGAGACAGACTAAATTGTAAGCTTTGCTTCTTCCCTTCTGAAGAAGTACCACCGTATGTTTGTAATTTTGTGACTCTGGCAGGACTGGGTTCCCACAATTCAAGAAAGAGGTGGACAGACTGGAGAGGGTCCAAAGGAAGGCCACGAAGATGACCCAAAAGGCTGGACAACCTGCCCTATGAGGAAAGACTGAAGGAGTTAGGTCTTTTCTCCCTGGTGAAGAGAAGACTCAGAGTAACCTTTTCACAGTATCCTAGGACTTAAAGAGAAGCTACAAAGAGGATGGAGGCTCTCTGTTCACAAGGAGCCACATGGAGAAGACAAGGGGGAATAGGTACAAGTTGCACTGGGATGGTTTCATCTCGATACAAGAAAGAAATTTTTTACGGTGAGAATAATCAATCACTCAACAACCTCCCCAGGGACATGGTGGAGTCCCCATCCCTGGAGGTTTTCATGATGCAATTAGACAGGGTGCTAGATAATCTCATCTAGGCTCCCTTTCCCATGAAGGGTTGGACTGGATGATCTTTCAAGGTCCCTTTGAACCTGGGCTGTTCTATGATTCTATTCTATGATGAACTGGTTCATTTGCCGTATCCTTCAGTGAGCTACGGAAATGTATAATCATTTGGCAATACTGAGAAAATGCTCACTAATACACACAGCCATATATTCTCAGTTTTGTGTGCTGGAGATGCTTTTGGTATTCCAGGGAGTTATCCGTGTCTCTGCTTCTGGCCATATGTTTTTTTAGGGCTGAATCTGACATTGCAGGCATTTTCTCTGTAGTCCAGAATCTCCTAGCCCTGCACTGTGCATCTACAGGATGCTTGAAATGGCTGCGATTTCCAGTCCACAACTTCTGTTGCTTGAGAGTTTTTCTTTAAAAACATAAATCTCGCCCTGTATATGATTTGATAAACCTCTGAAAATACCAGCTCACTGAAATTTTCACTCATCCCTGATTTTATCAAAGGAATTTCCTGTGATATAAGCCTCTAATCCAGAAGTCTTATGAACTTAATTAAATTCAACAAAAAGAAACTATGACAACTACAGAATCGAGATATTTTGCTTAGTTTGCAAAAAAGGGTTTAAAGAAATTCAAATGGATTAAAACAGACCAACACTATAGAAAAATTCTTTCTTGAGTTCCTAGCAAAGTTTTTTCAGAGAACCCAAGAGAAGTTTGCTGCAGACCTGGTGATGTATGATACTGGCAGTATGTTACATTAATATCCTAAGAATTGACATGTATATTATAAAGGGTAGTTATAAGTTCTAACAGTTGTGAATGAGGGAAGTATCAGGCAAGTATAAGGCCAAAGTATCACTATTAAGACAGATTTTATTCACGTTATATAAAAGTAACCTGAAACACAGAATGTGCAGTAACAGGCTGAAATTTGATGACTGCACAAAACTGGAAAATAAGTCAAAATGAATGAGGTGGACACTAAAATAAAGAGCAGTTGGAAAGGCTAAGACCAAGGACAGATATATGGTTATGAAATAATACAGAAAAATGTAAGAGAAAGACACTGAAGATGAAAAGAAAGATTTTCAATTTTCAAACAGCAATACAGAAAATCTAGGGGTAGTGGAATATATCACGTAAACCTTTGACCCATTGCTTATAAGCAGTAAATTGTAAGAAAGTGAAACTAGGGCCACGTAAGAAGGCTTGGGAAATGTAATTGAGTGGGAATTATTTGACTGATGTAGAAATGGGACCAGGAAAATAGTGTTTTATTGTGCGTAAAACCCACAAATAATGGGTTACAAATATCAAATAAGGAAATTCTGATAAGGACTAAATTCTATCTCGGGAGAGATTTTATTGAAATGAACAGGCTTCTGCATATATCTCCATAAAAAATAAAGCTGGCATAACACAGGTAGGTTTCACTTGTTTTTAGCTAGCATTCTGATTACTTTAAACAATAGCTCAGGTAGTTTATCATATTATACGGTTCAACTCAGCGAATGTAAGTTCACTGAAGTTCACCTTTTGGGAAAAACATGCTTGCCCTAATGCCCAGAAGAAACAGATATTCTTTTGATAAATGGCTGCATCCAACCCCATGCCTAATCTCTCCAAGCTATTATCATTGTACTTTTGCTGTAGGTCTCCCTCCCCAGAACAAGTTGTCCTTTATCCACAGGTATGCTCAGTTTTGGGACTGCTGCACCCAGGACTAAGTTGGCCAAGATCTGAGCATTCTGCCTTCAGTTGAGCAGCAGAGCTGAGATATCTCAGCAGCAGTCAGGAAACGTGTGTCCCTGAAGGTAGGGGAAAGGTTTGTTTCTCAGTGGCTGGTTTTTCCTCTGAAAGTTTCTGGCCTCCTTTCTCCTGTAATGGTCCTGGGGCCACAGAGCCCCAGAATGGCTCATCCTTGCATTCCCTAGTCACCTATGCAGCTTCCTCTGAAGTCCTTTTCTACAAAATATATCTAGTTTATTACCCCAACAGTGAATGTGAGGTTTTACGCTTCTGTTTTACTTCACTGAGATTGTCTTCTGAACTGGTAGGAGTATCTGCTGTACGTAGCCCAGTACACCCCCAGTTTGAACACCTACATATAATGAGCTGAAGACCTGTATGAGAATGTGTCTAGTTGTTCCTGGCTCTTCTGCCCATCTTCAGATACCTCATGTTGTCACGTACACATGGAAGAAGTGCAGAATATAAACAAGATAAAAATCCTCTGTTGACTCCAAACCATCCTCACTTACCTGCATGTCTCACATGAGCATGTGATTTACCAGCAGGTAGTGCAGTGAATTTCAATGTAACCTAACAGACAAAGCAAAGTCATTAGACACACTGAACACTTTGCAATATTTTTAATGCTTTAACTATAATTAATAAGTGTGGTTAACAGGTTTTTGTGAAATGGTACAGTGGACAACATAGAGAAAAGGCAGTGGATTTTTTTTTTGAGAGAGAGAGATCCACTTTTTATAGTAATTGGGATATAAACACCTAAAATCAGGATTTTATACTAAAAGGGCAAGCTAACCTTACTAATGGTGATTACTCACTGTATAATAGAAAAGGAAATAAAAGCTTTTTTATAAAATGTATCAAATCCTAAGAGTGCTGTTAAACTCATTAAAGAAAAAATGAAGTTAGAGAAACTGGTCTTATTTTTTTTCACTCCCAGTAGAGTTCATTTCTACTTCAACAACTAAGCCAAGGTCACATTTAACTCACTTCAATTTCACCCAGTGCACAAGCTAATGTCAATAGTACAGCTGCCATGCAGAGCTAAAGACTGATGGTTAGACAAAGCCATTTACACAAGGCTGGGTCTTTCATCTTCTCTCAGCTAGTGACATAAGAAAGCACTGAGGTTATTCTCAACTAGAGACTAAAACTGGCATATTAGAAAAAATGTTATTCTCCTTAGCTGTCACACAAAGGATCTGAAGAAATGTAGAAATGTTTTTTTCCTTGGTCATCTAGGGAGATCACAAAGTGACTCTAATAGCCTTCACTCTGAAATTTTCACATGGTTTAAGTGATTGCCAAGTCTGATATTTTCCATTTACACTTCATTGCCATCAGAAAAAAGAAAAAAATCAATATACCTACCTACTCAAGTGTGTCACAGGATGAGCTTATAAAAGAAGACATCAGTCTTTTTAGGGCATGAAAAATATACTTATTCAAATATATCTTATTTAAAATGACATAAATTGCAGTGGTTAGTCAAGATTCGATTTCCTCTAAAATATAAGACTTAAAATATTCCCTGACTTGCCAAGGAATAAGAATCCTTCAAACTGTTGATATGTACAAATGTACTCGTTTTCTCTTGTAAGTTATACCCACCACAGTCTACCAATATTAGTGACTATCTTTAGGAATTTTAAAGGAGAGGTGAGATCTAACATATTATCACATTTCTCTGAGATTGTACAAATAACTGGAACCTTGCCAAAACACGGGAGCAATAGCTTTTCTTTTATTTCAATTTTACTATGTATATGAATTTGAGTTGCCTTAGCTTTTTGGCCCTAATATGATTCCGGGTGATGTCACGCAGCTCTAACAAGCTCAAACACTCTAAGCAGAGGTATCTTCCCTTCACATGCTATAACTCTTACATATCTTATCTGTCCCCTTAAAGATTTCTAACAATTCCCATGCAACAACATGCAATGCCTTTGTTTTAGAGTAATAAAATATCATAGGAACAATGGAATCATCTTGTCAAAGATTTGACTGCTTGGCCATTGTCAAGAACATTTGACAAGTGAGAGCCAAATTTGTCCCTGACTGTTCTGCTCTCAGTGGAAGCTGAAAGGTCATAATTCACCTTATGATGTCGTTTCAACCCCATTATCTTTTCTACCTTGTTTTAGCACCTCTCTCTGGCAAAGGCAGTGAGTAAGATGTTGAAGAACTGAGATGGTATTTCAGGCTATCTGCCAGCAAGTGCTAAATAATAATGGAATTTGTTTGCTTACAAATTGAGCAATTGAATTTAGACATTGAGCAGGTCACCTCTGTGATTTTTCCCATCCCCAGCTGGTCAATCATCTAAAAAGGCAGAATTAGTAGGGTCAATCCCAAAACTCTTTCCCCCATGTGGTAGCACAACACACCAACCATACAGCTACTAGGCCATCCCCCACAGTTACAAGTATTTCAAGGTCAATTTATCAATTTAACAGCTTCATCTTCTTAATCACTAAACTTCTGTCTCTTTGAGCTTGTGCTGAAAGACTGGCTGCTAATTAAAATGGAGCTTTACTAGCAAGTACACAAATTAGATCCTGTCAGTAAGTTTATTCTAACTATTGGTCATTTCTAAATGCCTTTTTAATCCCCTAATTTTTACATTAAAATTCAAAAGCCTAACAATCTTAATCACCCCTACATCAAATTCATCATTAAGAACAGGAAGCCAGATGGTATAATTTTGATTTACCGGACTTCAGCGTGAATTAATGTACTGAGTGCCGATAATGAATACATCAAACCTGATATTGCAGAAACCTATGAATCTGGCATGTTAAATTAATAACACACTTTGCACAATGAAAGCATGTAAGCTCATATAAAACTGAGGAGTAATGGTCCCTTTTATTTTAAATGGTCTTTATTAGCCTGCAGTTTTGACTCTTAAAAAAAAAAAAAAGATGAACATTGTGCTTAAGAAAGTTCTGTCTGTTTCATATCTGTTCTTTTTCATGTAGGCATGAAGTGAAATGAAAATAAAAATCCACCTGATTACAAACTTTATAGTTGTGAAAGATATATCAGTGGAGAAAGGGCCCCAGTGAATTGTCTGAATCCATTCAATTTATGCTGAAATTATGGTTAAAAGTTTGACTGGCATGCTGAAATCCACTTATCCCAAAATGTCGTAGTACGATGTTGTTTACTACATGGCATAGTTATTCATTGCATGGAGTATGTAATGAATTATGCAGATTATACTGACTTTTTTCTTTTATCCTTTCTAATGTGTATTGCTTCTTGTTCCAATATACCTTGTGGTGAATATAAAGCTGAATAACATTTTTGTTAGAAGGGAGGGTCAGGAATTGGCTTTACTGAAAAACAGAACAATCATACATTCAGAAATAGTTGCTATTAAAAAGTACCAGGTAGGTAAGGTCCATGCCTACTACATTTTCTGATTATCTAGCTATTATATAGCATGGAGATGGCATAGAGATTAGCATTTTTGAAAGAAAATTGATGGATAGCAAATTTAAAGATTCCAGAACATTTGAACCAGTGAGTAGCTAGTGTTCTAGCCGTGACAGGTTACATAGGCCTGAAATGACTTAAATACATCACTTCTGAGTGTATAATTTTACACTTACTTAGTGTAAATTAAAAATATGGCAGTTGTTAAATATTCTGGTGGACCTATGAATACAAGGACCCAACCTAATTCCTGTTCAGACCAAAGACAAAATTGCTGTCGACTTCAATGACAGCAGGATCGGGCTCAAATGCTTAACTAGAGGATCTGCAGCTTCCTTTTCAGATGTGTAGTGACAACACAAATAGAAGTAGATTCTCCAATATGAATTCTAGCTCTGAAGTATGTCTGAATTATATAATTTCTAAATGAAATACAGTTTGGAATGGTTTTATACTGAATGACCTAAAATATATGAATGTAGGCCTATAGACATAAGCCAGAAAGGCAGGATGAGAGTGGTCTCTGTTTTGGACACCACAAACTGTTTGCTATAAAAGCATTTAGAGAGTTAGAAGATGCCTAGTCCAAGCCTGAGCAGGATAAAGCTGACTGAATAGGTTAACATGAGCATAAACATTTCCCAGACTTTATTAGGTCTCTCAATCTCCACACAGTAAGTGAATGTTTCAACAGCCTCAGTGTAGCTGTAGGAAATATATACAATATGGTGAGGGTAGGATAATACCGAGGAAAATGTTGCAAACCTGAATTTAGGAAAGCTACTTTCCAGCTAGCTTTTCTCATTGCACGAGTGTGTTCTTGCACTTACCACTATGGCATACAATTTGTATTGCTTAGAGATAAACTGCTAAGATTGATTACTAAACAAAACAAGGGATGCATTACAGATTTGTCTAGAGAGGATATAAAAAACCTCTTATGCTTCTTCTTTATATATTTTAGTGTTTTTACCCTTCAAAGAAGTAGTACTTTACTAATATTTAGGGAGGGAGGAGGAAGATAGTTGTTCCCAAAAAAGAAATTTACGCCGCAAACTGTTCTAGCAACTTGAACAGAATAAGTCAGTTGTTCCTGGCTGGAAATGTTTCTCACTCTTAAATCTCTAGCTGAAGCTCATTTGACAAACCTATTATAAAATGAATAAATGTAGCTCTGTGTGATTTGTCCATTGTCAACATGTTAACACACTTTATTTGAAGGTAGATTGATGAAGGGTGGCTGAAGGAGTTTACCCTCCTGAGTTAAAGAATAGAAAACCCTTTTTTCTTAGCATTTTCTTTTTTTCTTAGAAGTTCACAAGAGTAGATATACAATTATCCTCGACTTGCTGATGCAAAGGAACAGAGCATTTAGTTTCTTGTCACTGTCTCTGAAATTCCTAAAGGTACAATTAGCATTTCATTTGACATAATGTTGAAAGGTTCATAGATTGATCTTCCCTAAAATGCAGCAAGAATTTTTTGAAATGCAAATTTTGACATTTATTAACTTTTATTCCAGATCTGTTTATAGACTGTAAAACTGTGCATACATTTAACTCAAAGAAGCTAAAAGGACAATGTTTAGGTGGATACTCTGTGTTATAATAAAAGTCTATTTTATTGTTTCAACAATGAAATTTTTATTATCAGAGATTTATGATATCAGCACAGCAGTTTTTACTGCATGATTCACAGTGTTTTTATAGATGTATATTCAACAAAACAAGGAGAGAAATTGTACTGCAGTGCTCTCTCTCAGGAGTGCATTTCCCCATTGAAATAATGTCAGCAGTTTTCCACCTTCAAAGCCCTATGTTTTCAAATCAATTAACAATTCTAATTGTGCTGGAACAGTTGTTCACTTAGCTTGGCAAATGGGACAGGAAACATTATTTCCTTTCTTTGCCTAAAACGAAGACTTTAATCTTCTGAACCATATTTAACATATAAAAAACACACAACTGAAAAGTTAGGCAGTTTGGAAACTCACTCAGTTGTAAATGTTGTTTTTCTCAGTGTTCAGGCCTTAGTAGAAGAAAGGAGCAAGAGCACTACAGTTTCCCCTCTGGGTGCCAGCAAACCATCTTAGGATTCATTCTGAATATTTCAAGTGAGATTTGTATCTATCTGGACAGCTGTAAGAGTTACTGCTTTTGCAAGATGGTAAAACAAACACTGATTCTGACCGAACTAATGATACCAGAATGCAGATCTGTATCATGTTACACAGGGCTGACATAAAGTAACTAATACAACATGCCAGAGCCAAGACTTAAAGGCTAAATTTACATTCCATTTTATTTATATACATATATATTGTGTGCTTGGATAGGGGCATAGTGAAAGATATAATTACTGTGACTTCATGCAGAGACTAACATGCAACAGTTAAAACAAATATGCCTGTTTCCTCTGCAAACCCCAAAGCCATTTACCAGATGGGCAAAATAATATTACCCCATTTAACAAATGGAACAGTCTCATGGTACAATGTAGAATCACACAACAAGCCCTTTTCAGGATTAAAGGAGTCAAGGATCTTGCAGTTGAACATCGTGCATAGTGCTCTATACTAAACAACATGAGAATACTCTAGCAAAAAAAATTTACAAATACGAATTTGAGGTTGTATCTTTTCATAACATGCATTACTCAGAAGGTCACAAAACCAGTAAAATGTGTATTGTTCATATCAAGAGAAGTAGTCAGTACAGATTATCTGTTTGAAGCATCTGGTGAACGTTAACACGTGTATTCACCTCAGTCTTAACCTTGTGTAGGAACTTGCCAAGAATATGGTCATACTTTGTGTATGAAACTCCTGGTTGGTTAGAACAACATTTTTACCACAACTGTAGTCCTATCTTAGACAGTGCAATCTGAGCAGTCTTCACATGCATATCATTGTTGTAGGTACTGTTTCTGACATGATACTTATTCAGATCAGTTCCAAGAAAGAGCTAGAACAAAGTTTTGATTTCCATGGTTGTTTTTTTTCTTTTACTGTTTTTCTGTGGAGTCATTTAAATTTCTTCACTATTTATTTGTTTGCTTGTGTGATGGTGCATTTAGACAGGACGTCAAAGTAAAAATGGCAGAAAACTTTTAGGAATTCAGGGTCTAGAGTTGAGCTTATTTGGGTACACACAGATTACACAGTTTTTTTCCCATCTCTTCCTCTGTTTAACACTGATGCAATTGTTGTGCACCCTCATGACTAAACTTAATTTCTCACTGCTGAGATGGGCAATATTTTCTAATTGCATAATTTTAATTATTCACTGATGAGGAAACTGTCTCATTTGTTACATCTGCTAGAGGAATGGCATCGTACAAAGGTATTGGTTCTGGTATCATTGTCAGATTTCTGATTCAGAGCCTGAAACTTGACCCAAAACAGAGTGAAAGCTGGATGAAACTCATCAGAAACTATGGTCCCCTGGGGTGGTGAAGAAAAGGCTGTGAGAAACAGGTGGATAATGGTTAGTACCTACCTGCCATTCATGAAATGATAATAGTATTTGGCATGGATTTAGTTCTTTTTGTCTGCCTTATCATCATACACCTCTCTGCAGAGCTTGGTATCAATTCCCTATTTTGTAAATGATGAATTAAGCCAGACATTATTCAGGGTGCTTAGTTACTGTGACTACAGCATCTAAATTCAAGAAAGCTTGCCTGCCATCCAAGGCTGCCAAATCTTCACTTTTTCTGTCCTCTCAGTGGTGATGAGTAGTCATAACACCTAAACTAGGTAATGATAGGAGACAATATTAATGTGATTTGCTCAATGATTTTGTCTAAGCTGATAGCAGAGATTACAGTAGAACACAGATACATGTGTGCCACTGCAGATGCATAGACATGTTTCACCCTGGGTGACTATATTTTTGGAGGTACTAGACCTGAGAATAGACTTAGGCACCTAAATTGAGACTTAGGAGGAAATAAGATCAAAACAGCACTCAGAAATATTTGTTGCTCACTGGGCACCTTGATTTATCACTTTCAGAGAACAGCAGGAGGCACACTATGGTGCCCTAGTTCCTGCCTAATATTCCTTTTCATTTCAGAAATGGAGCCTTTCTCTAAGCTTCCTTGGGGCTCCACTCAGTGGGTTTTCATACTGATTTTGTCCCAGCACTGCCAAGTTCCCCACAAAATACAAAGCAAATCTTGCTCTCCCTGAAAAAGAATGGTGTTCTTTTTCCCCCACGTCTACTGGCTAGAGCGTCCATACAGGGAGTCCCTGTTCCTTCACATCCTCCTGGGAGAAGGTTCTAGTCACTAGGACTGTAGCACTTGCGAACACCTGCGCTGAGTGTGAATGTTTAGGGCATCTATTTCAGTGGGAGAGCCCTGTGTTTCTTGTCCCTACTTGTAGTCACGTCGCTGAGTTTTGCATTCAACGATCATTGGCTTATATGCCACAATGCCAGGTATTTCTGGGGACAGAACCTAGAATCACTAAGCAGCCCTACTCACCAGGCTAAAAAGCCGTATTCCCAGCTTGCTTTTCCTTTCTGGCCCAATGTATCTCAAATCCACCTTGGCACAGTAAGGCATATCTTATAACAAGGTTAAAACGAGGGGAATTTCCTCCAACATGTATTTAGCTTTCAAGACTGAAGCTTCTACAACAGAAATGTAAAAAAAGTTTGTGTCCCAAAAGCTTATCTTTTTTCCCAATTTCAGTCAGCTGGTGTAACACATTCTGTTATCCCTTTTTACAAACCTTGTTTTTTTCTTGCATAATTTCTCAGGGAAGGTGAACAATGCTCCTTCCCCAGACTAGATCTGTTCTCCTAAATAAAAGATAACATCAGAGCAGGCTTCAGCACTGAATCCTTGCTGTCCACACTGCTTAACTCTTAGTTCATACCCTACTTAATGCTGCCTGCAGGGTAAATCTGCTCTAGAGGAGACTAGTTCTAAGGAGTATAAAATCTGCCAGTCAGACACTTGTGGCCTCAAAGCCAGGGACTGGCCCTTGGCCCTTTTTTATTTACTGATATAGATACACCCAAACTGGCTGCAGTGGTCTACTGTGAGAAATAGGTTTGAGAAGTGTGTTATGTCGATAGCTACACAAAGGTATCTTTTAATAGGAAGGAAAGACATTATTAAATTCTTTGGAAAAAAAAAGAAGATGGAGGAGCTTTCTCCAAAAATCAGTTTTGTGGTGTGGATTCTTAGGTGGCAAAGTGCCTTTCCAAAGTCCCTAGTGAGACATCTCAACTTAAGGAAGGCATGGGGTTTCAGCTAACTTTTGTCACTGGTGTTTCTCACTTAATCATCTTTAGCTATTCTGGGTGCCTCCCTTCAAGAGAGCAGAGTATCTCAGGTATCTAATGCAACATTACGAATTCTGTTTTGGAGACACTGCTAGAGGTTAGGAACTATGATATCCGTCTCTGTCTTTTACTAAACCTAACGTTGTCACAGTTCGACCCTAAACAGGCCTCCTTGACCTGGAAGCTGCAGCTTGTACAGAACCTGCCTCTCATTTGCACCTCTGGAGAAGAACAAGCTATTCACTTCTGGTATGCTGCAAGGTTCATTCACTTTATGGTCAATTCTCAAATGCCTGTGAGAAGATTATCTGGGTTATAGATTATATGTGTCATGCTTTAAAAAAAAAGGAAATCCTTTTCTGACCTCATTCCATGCTTATAGTCTCATTCTTAAAAGGTAAATATACTAAACAGAATGTGCTAGCATTTACTGTATGTGTGTTTTGTTTTATCCATGCTTAACTTTATTTGGTTATCCTGTCCACTCCTTTCTCACTGTTCTTAGAGAGTTGACAGTGTATATGCTTGAAATCTGCTGCTATAGAGTTACACGGGGTTTTGCATCTAAAGTACCGTGAATACCTACAACACTGTAAAACAGTCTTCATTATTTGAGATGGCTTATTTTTGACCACTCTTTGCCCTCTCCAGTGTGTAACTCATTCCTCCTATTCCCTTTTTTCCTATTCTTTGTACCTGTGAGCAATTGATTTCTTTTGGTAGGAGGTTTGATTGGTGTTGTCTTGGCTAGGTAACTGAGCTTTTAGAATTTTGTTTCTGTGTTTTTAGTGCTTTGTACTGTGGTAATTGCATAACACTTAAATATTATAGGTGCCTGAGACAAGATTAAATAAATAAAATTAAGTGTGGTATGAAATGTTATCATCCTTTGTTTTTCTTTGCATATTTTGGTTTATTTAATGCATAGCTTGCATTTTTCAACTGATATTTGTTAGGTATTTAGCATAATAATAATTTGGGGTTTTCTATCCTGAATGTTTTTCATTTTTATACAAAGTATTGTATGACACTTATTCCAACTAAGTTAGTTATTTTTTCTGTCATTTATTTATTATAGTTCAGTGTAACTGAGATACACTTCATAATAATAGGATGATAACATGTTTATTGATCTTATTTTAATCCTTCAGTTTTAACTTAAAATATAGAATTAGAAAAATGATTGGTTTCCCCTTTGTAACCAATGTTTATTGCCAAAAGGCTTATCTAATGAAAATATTTCATCTTCTTTTATGGAATTTTAGATATTTAGCATCAACTCAACAATTGCATTTCTAGACCTCATACACAAATATGCAAGTGTCTTTAATATTCTGATAAAAGAAGATCAAATATTCAGGGGAATGACGCATAAAACTTAATATAACATGTCCACCTTTTGTAAGACTTATTGTCCCAGAGGAACTACAATGGTTGCTTGGATAATGATTACAGTAGTTATTAGATTAGAACCAAAAAAAGATTAAAAACCTGTGATTAGGTATATAGTAAATGTTTTTAATTAGTTGAAGCTAATATGTATTTCTGCTAAATAGAATGGAGTTTATGGCATGCTTATGACAACTATGAAAGCTTTTTCTATTATTTTCTCTATTTTGCCAACTTATTAAAAGACTAAGGTAGTAGTTTTCATCATTTAATATTCATACTGCACATGCTACAGGGCATCTGTGCAACAAAAATCGTGTTTTATTAAAACATATAAACATACTTTCAGTGTCATATCTAGGAATAGAGACTCGAAATTCTGGCCCCAAGGTTTGATACAATGCACCCTGTATGAAACAGTAACAACTACACATTATTTGAAATGAATGGACTTCATTTTCCTTTAAAAAGTACTCTGAATACCATCATAAAGCATTTTCATTTCACCCATTTTAATGGTTGAAAAACTGAGGTAGAATATTAAAGCAAAAATGTGTCAGTTGTCCCAAGAGAAGTGCCCAAAGGCAGTGAGGAGCTGGTTTTGATACCACGACATCTTTAGCAAGGGAACTTGTGTTCAACAGCTCTACAGTGAGTTCAGCAGCATCTTCCAACTTCCTTCCTTTTCCCATGACCCCTTTGTCAGGTTTTTGCAAGGGCTTTTGCCTTGGCTTTGTTTTGGATGCAGCCACAAACTCAGTGTTTGTAAGAAATATTGATATCAGTGAGGGGATTTTTCAGTTGAATTGCTTTGCTGATTATTAATTCTGTTATTTAACAAACAAGTATGTTCAGATGTGTGTAGGGAATTTGGTCAGTAGCTTGTACTAAAAAAAATCAAACATTCACCAATCTTTTTGGTTCCTCTCATTAATCATGCAAAATGTTAATCATGCAATTATGATATTATGTAAAAGTTAAAATGTCAATAACTAAAAATACATAATTTTAATACATTATTAAACTGGTGGGAGGGAAGGTGTGTCATTCATGGTCCCTTCATAACTCTGTAGGGGACAGGAGTAAGCGTGAGGAGGAGGTGAAGGTTGGAGAACCAGAGAATTTGCCTGGAAAACCTTTGCTCAGAACTGCTCCTTCCTGGATGACCTCTATGTTATACACTGCTGATTTAGGCTGTGATCCAACAAATATTCACATGCTTCCCTTCATTTATTGGAGAAAACTGACTGAATTTCATACATTCAGCCTGCTTGCAAGGGTTTTCAGGATTAAGCCTTCTGAGGGATGGCTTTATCATGGAAATAGTGAGACCTTTGTTACTTTTTTTTTCTTTTATTCATTTTTTAGATCTACCAACTGTGCTAAAACATGTAGTATTACAGGAAAGTTTAATGAGAAAACATAGTCATCTTAATAAAAATCTTGATATATTAAATTTTCTTTTACTGCTTTATTTCAGTGTGGTTGTGTACTGTCTTCCTATATTACTGGGCACCACTTACTGCCAAAACATCTCTCGATATATATATATATAAATATAATAAGGCCACATATAACCATTCACTACTGAATTATTGTATATAACAGGAGTGCGGAAACTTTGCACCTGTCAGTTCTGGCTGATTTTCAAAATTGTGTGCAAGTGTCAAAAAAATGACCTGCCAGTCTGTGCTAGTGATTAAGGTCCCACTCAGATTCTTCAGTGATTTAAAAAGAGTGTTTATCCTTGAAGGGTTATTTCTGTATGAATCTGTCCATCTCATACCTAGCATGTGAAAGGTTTACTGTCTGAATTAGGGATGAAATGATAGCTCCAATGACAGTAGCACAGCACTGTCCATTTTGTGGCTAGTTTGAAATCACATAGGATGAAATACTGGCCCTATTGAAGTTAGTGTGAGTTTTGTCATTGATTTTCAACCTAAATGATTTCTGTTGATTAGCTGTATCTACTGATGACCTGTATTATAATAGTTGGGTGCTTTTTGTGGGGACCAAGCTGTTCCCTGAGGGAGCAATGCACTTTTCCTAACTTTAAGCACCAAAGAGACATGCCCAGGCTGGGCTTCCTAAATTCTGTGTAGGTCATGGAGAGAGAGATGAGATCCACAGTCCCCTCGAGAGGGTGATTCAGAGCACCTATGTTAACTTCGTTCTTCAAAGTCTCGTCTGAAGAAGTGTATTTCTCTTCATGTTTGTTGAACATACAGCGAGCCTGGGAAGATCACAGACCTCAGTTAGATGCTGAGGTTAGACCACAGAAACAGTATGCTCAGCGAGGGCATTTTGGCTGTGTATTGGGGAATGTCGCATGGCAGGCAAAGAGCCATCCTCAGTGTCTTTGAAGAGATGGGCAGGTATTTCATGGCCCTTGCTGCAGCGTGGAAAAAGGATTAGTCAATTTTCTCAGCTAAGGATGAGAAATTTATTGCATCCAAAGAAAGAAAGACCTAGAAGAGCTACATGAAGGTTAGTGTCTTCTTCTCAAATCCATTTCTTTACTTGGCAGTCTGAGGGAAGCCATGACATTAAGCTCAGTGATATTCTGCAAATAAGAGCTGGTGAGGCTGGTGAGGCCTCTTGTCCTACTGTACATTGAAGACATTCCAATAAAAGCATTTTGGTGCATGTATTTACATTAAAGAAAGACAGTTATACCGGTTACACAGAAACCAAATGTTCACCTAGCCTGCTACTGATCTAACACACAATATACAATGATAGTGTAACAGTCGCTGCACATACTGAGGTCTATTCAGAGAATTTGGTGCCCAGAGGCATTTAAAACCAGTGTTCTTTTAAAACATGTATCTCTGCAAATGCAATCTGTGTGCAATAGGAGGCATAACCTCCTGACAGAGGCTTTCATATACTGACAACGCCTGAAACATCTAGGAATGCTCCACAGGACCACAGTTAAGAACCACTCATGTGGGGCTTAACACTGAGCAATCCTGGTTTAGTTGCAGAAAGGGACAAAGACATGAGCCTCATCTCTCTCCTACCTTCCTCTATGCTGGACAAGACTTACGTATTTACAAGAGCAAACAAATGCAGAAACACTGGGTGAAATCATGCTTGCTCTAAATAGGTGAATGGTCCATCCCTTCAGCTGGACCAAGCCTTTATCTAACAGGTTTGGAAATTTGAAAAACAGATTCCCTTGAGGCATTTGATCTAGAAGGTGCTGAGTATTTCCTGCATGAGAGCACTAACTCCCATTTCCTTCTCAAGAGAGGTTTGGGTGTTGTGGTTTCTTTTATACCCCTTTTTTTTAATAGTAGAAGAGTCTTTTTTGCCCTTTCTTTCTGATGAGAAGGAGTGAGCTACATGCACCATCAAGATATAAAATCAAGAGCCTATGAGCTGAAAGAAATAACAGATTTTGCCCATCACTTTCTCCAAACCGTGTTGGCTGACATGGATTTTGTCGAATTATTATCTTTTTAGCTGCACATCTTCCTCAACATGCCACTTGTCTCCTTGGGCTGTGCTCTGATTTCTAAAAACTGATGTAGCTTCTATAGCACTTGTTGTAGGGTTTTGTAGGAGAGGGGTTTGGTCAGATTTATGCTCACTACTTTCTCCACATGCTAAAATGATATAAAACAAAATCAAGTACAAATCTGTTTTATAAGGCAGACTTAAGAATTTTTGAATGATGTTGCACCTGTAACATAGACTCTAATCATGTTCTAGACACGAATAATAGAAATCATCTAAAGTCTCTGCTTACAAATTTCCTTTAGAAGACATTTGCTGATTATACCTGACTTGTTTTTCTATGTCACTGCAAAGACAAAGCAAATGCTGATTAAAGCAATTAAAACTTTCCTTTGTTTGCAGAAAGAGATGTATTCAGATATAGCTTTTTTCTTTGTAGACATCTTAATAAGCACCAGCAGATTGAAATGAAATCTGTCATCAGTTATATTTTCTCTTAGACTAACTGTCTACTTCACATACATATTAAGAAAGATTTGTTACCAAAGCTTCCTTATATGTTTTCTATTTGTTGTTGTAAAATGGTAAATGTTGAAATAACACTAGATCTATCAATCTGATAATATAATGCAATACATCTGACAGCTGAAGAGAGGAAGAAAATGTAATGACTTATATAGTATTTGGAGTAGTGCATTTTTTTGTTGTTATGGTTTTCTTCAAAAACACAACTGTGCTGTTTAGGTGTCTGCCACCATGGAGGGATATAAAGCATTATTGTGGATGGAGGATTCAGCTTTAGCAGAATATAAATTAACTGCCGTGTAAATATAAACATCAATTAAATTCTGTCACTTGTTAAATATTTATTTACTAAAATGATTTAAGCAGAAAAGCTTGCTGAGGGGAAAATTGTCTGCTTCTATCTATACACTGCTGGTACCTCTTAGGAGCCTGCTTTGTTTCTATTGTTTCTTTATTTATAATCTCTTCTGTGTGCTTGCAGAGGTTGCTATTTCAAGCAGCTGAAAATTTAAGGTGCATTTCTCACCAATGTTGAGCGGAATTAGGCATGTAACTCCCATTAATGCTAATGGGAATTAAGCAGATAAATACCTTCTTGCATTAGTGGATAAGTGGACTCCCATTTTCTAAGGTGACACAGACTTCATCTGTGCAACTGGAACATAGTTGTACATTACAAGATCAGAGCAGTGCTTAGATACAGAGGGGAAAAATAAAACATCTGCAATGTATTTATCCTTTTATTTTGATTATCTCTTCAGAATAAACTGTCAATAGCTTTCAAAGGATGATTAGGTTTACAGAAACTCATGGGGAAACATTGTTAAGTTGCATGGTCTTTTTCCACTCTTGGCTAGATGATACATGAAGAGATACTTATGACACTCAATAGTCCGTCATTTCTTTCTCATATTAACAACATTATTCAAAAATGGGATTTCTTTCACTTCTATTGTCATAAAATAAGTACATCAGAATAAAGTCTCATGAAATAGAAGTTACATAATGAGTCATTTATACCACTGAAATATCCACATCATAATTTTTCTTTCCCAAAAGAATAGTTGTTACCCTCATTTGCTCTTTGTGTTATGCTGGACCCCATATCTATTTGGCTCAGGCAGATGAGAATTATTTCAGTAAGAACCTAGATATTTTTAAGAAATGTCTATTAAAAAATACAGAAAAAAATCTAGTCCTATTCTGGAAATATAGATTGATTGGAAGCAAATGAGGTCCCACAATGAAACTTTCTAGCTTATGTATTAACTTTATTTCAGATCAGGTTTAAAATACAGAATGCTTCCATCTGATGTATAAAAATGAGTGAGATCAGATACACAGACATAAGAAGACGCTGACAAGTTCTAAACCAGCATTAAAATGTTAAACTTCATGTGCAGAAAACCAGCTCTCTGGAGCCATGTGGAAATTTTAAAAGGCAAATCAAATTTGTTAAGCCTTCATGGATTTCAAGGCTAGGCAGATACCTGCTCCTAGATTTACTTTTTAAAGATCTTTTTAAGTAGAACTAATCATGTCCACACAGAACCAAACTAGTACATACCAACCAAAAACTTTAAGTGGTCATTGTTAAAAGGGTCCAAGAGGTAGGTGCCTAATTGCCATAAATACTAATTCCCAAAAGTTCTTTTTGCATTCCCATCTAAATTTTCAATAATGATAGCAATCACACAAACCATTTCAAAATCCTAATCAAATGCCTTCTCAGTGCATTCATAAAATGAAATGCTGATGCAGCACATTCTGTTTAATTGAGATACACTTAAACTAGGAAGTCCGCTTAATCAGGACGTCTCCCTGGGAACAATTTAAGTCCAATGATACTTAATGGCAATGACTACTGCTTAATGGGGATGGCAATTCTGCTTAATTGAGATTTCTTCCAGTGATGTAGTAGTTTATAGCTGTACACTTTTAAATAAATGAGACTAATTTTGTTATGTTTTATGTTTTACTAAATGTATTTTAAGTAAATGTGATGAATTGCATGGAATAACACTTGAAAAATGTTAGTCTCTAAAGCAAACAAGGCCTTATAGCATTAAAAAATCCATCTGGAGCAAAGCAGAAGGAGATAGGCTAGAATGTGTTAACTGAAAACAGTAGTGTTAGAGGAAATGAAAAGTTTGCCCTGTAGGGTTTTTTTTGTGTGAAACGTCTAAAAACAAGTAGTTTTAGTGGAAGAGGGCTCCAGAATTCAGTTTTGAATCTAGATCAGTGTCTTCCAAACCTTTGAGTGTCAAAAGATGGGGCAGCAAACAAATGAGGAGCGCAACCTAATAACAAGTCCATGGGAGTCAGCACAAAAAGCATATCCATCGTGTACATATTGTGGAGGGCAGGAGAAGAGATCTCTGAGGTGTCTTTGTGGATGTCCATGACAAGATCCTCTCATATATAAGGTGTGTCATGAAAGAAAGCAGGAAGCAACACGTTTAACATGTAGCTATTTAATGAAGACCAGTGTGCAACAAAAAGGGGATCAACCACCTGAATAATGGGTAGGGTAGAAAACCTCCAAGGTGGATGTTAAAGAGAGACAAAATACATGAGAAAAGGGTCCAAATGCTACTCAAGACTCATCCCATCTTTAACCAAATCATGGAAATAAAGTGGAATGTAATGTGTCCCTCATGGGTACCTAATCTAGCGCTGTATGGAATTGCTAATGAACTGTGTATTTGCCCTGCATGAAAAGTCCCATCACCTACACTACAAAGTACGTGCATGTTGAAAAGGTAGGTGAGATTATTATCATTGCACAAATAGTTGAGGAGCATAACTCTTAATCCTTAACAGGAGTACTGTGCTCCTGTATTCAGCATAGCAAAGCTTTCTACCTTTGGTATCTAGAGTGTGACTTGGGATGTGGAACCATACACTTAAATGTGAGTCAGTGGGTTTTTGTTAGAGCACCTCAGCCATAGGGTGCATTTGTAAAACAGGGAAGTCCAGTGCCATGATTAGTTGAAGACACAGGCTACTATTATGCAAAGGAAGGCTTAGAAGGATATAATATTGAAAGAGGGCTTCTCTTCTAGGGAACAACTAGACACCAACATTGCAGGAGGAATTACCAATTTTGAAAAAGCACTTTTTCTACAGTGGACTCTGCACACTGAAGAAATATTGCACAGCGATGACAGTTGATAAGCATATTCATCAGCTTTAAATCTAACCTGCTTAAACCTTTTAAAGACCTTTGAGTAAATATAGTGCTTTTATGACAGTAGGATTGTGTGGCTAAGGAAGTCATAATGCTGTAATGTTTCACAGCACTGTTTGCGTATAGCTCTGTAAATGGTGCTTAGTTCTCATCTTCAGCACCCTGTCCATCCCTTACTCTGTCCTATGATGAGACTGCAGGTCATGCCAAATTTCATGTGGTTGCTTTATGATGTGCAGAATACCAAAGAAACTTGCCATGGTCTCTAAAAAAGTAAAAATACAGTCATGTTTTGCTTAATACTGTACTTCTTTCCACTATTTCCTATTTGGTAGCCACAGCACAAACTCTTAGAGGTGGAATTTAAAATATGACACTCTGTCAAGGCTACAAAAATCCTGAATAATCTGTAGCAAATCAACAACTTCCATATCATCAGCAAAGGAAGGTGGTTCAGACTTGTTGAACCCTAGTTATTATAGGCATGAACAACTCCTGATATAGAGGAGAGATATGCATGATTATGCAGGCAAGCACAAGTTAAGTAAGGCTGACTCCTGCTCACTGCAAATTTAATTGACAATTTTGTTGCCCTTCTCTGGCTATTTAAGAAGAGTAGTGAGGTCAATGGTAATGACATGTCTTATGGTTGGAAAATGCCACCCACTTGGTTTCTTTTTACAAGGCATTGATTTCAAACTTCTAAGCTCAGCTTTGTTACAAGGAAAGATTTTAAAAAGCCTTGTAGAGTGAATTTTCTGCTTGTGAAAGGTGACTGGCTGACAACTGCAGAGACTGAAATGCTCTGTTTTCACAGAGGAGGTGCTGTACCTTTGCATTCCTTATTTCAGTATTACACTGGCAGTTCAGTGTCCACTTCCTCATGTTTACGTATTCGACCTTGATCTTGTGGGGTCATTCCTAGGCTGAAAGTTTCTACGTCTTGACTAATTCTGGAGACTTACAAAAAAGGCCCCAATTAATGACATTTGCCAAGATTATTAACAGATTTTTCAATATTGCTCATTTTAAAGAAATAAGAATATAGTTTTCTTGTTGTGGGCATCATAATTAACAAAAACAAGCAGAATAGAAACAGAAATAGGACAGAAATTATTCAAGTTTACACACTTCCATCTGTGTAAACAATTCTCAGAACTAACACACTCGAACAAATGAGTCTCCTACTGCTCTACGAGTCAGGAAAGCTCCTTGAATTAATTCAGTATAAAATTCTGTTTATTAAGTAAGAAAGAGACTGAAACAGAAACAGTTTCTTTGATGCCAAAAAAAGAGTAACAAAATATGTCAGTTATACTTCAGCCATTAATAAGACTTTCTGGAAAATATTAATCAACTGATTTCTGTATACACTTAACAATATTTATAAGCCAGCAGTTTACCACCATATGGCATCAGCAAACTAGGAATAGTTTGCTGAAACTAGATCCATGTTTAGGAGTGACTTATGTGTACTTTGTTGCTACCTAACATAAATGGAGAAGATAAAAGATAAAGGTGTTAATTTTTCCCGAGTCAGAATACATTAACGATATAGAATTAAACCTTGGCATTTCAATGGTTGTCTTAACCCCTAAATAACTTTGAAGTCACTGCCTATGGAGATGTGACGGCCTCAGAGTACTTCTCCTACAGTAAGGTCCAACTGTGATGGATTCCATGCCCTGACACTTTGGATCCAGCTGGCACTCAAATACTTGTTAAACTTATCAATTAAGAACCTGATTTTTCATGACTGGCTATTTGCAACCCTATAGTGTAGTATTGCCCTTCAAAGAGCACTAGGCAGTTTGTGAGCAGTGGTGATAAACTCTTTCTATTTCTTCTCAAAGTATATATTTTATGAACATTTACTAATGTATAACTCTTTAATTGGAAATTGGATTTAACTCCAGACTGTACCCCTACATTTAGGTGTGCAAAGATAGATGGTTATGTGTACGATAAGTGTCTGCCAAAGCAATTGATGGAATCTAAAAAGTGGCCAAAAGCAAAGGTTGGCAAAACATAACTGTTTAGTACTATTTAAGATGCCTCAGAGTATCTGAGACAGTCACATCTGCTGTTATATAAGGCACAGAACCTATGAAAAACATATACCTTCCTGGAGTGTCAGATAGACACTGGATGGAGAAGTTCAGTCATTTCAAATGGTACTAGTTATTTCTGTTTCGGTAACAGAATTGAGCCATTTTCAGGAGAGGTCTAGGTCTTTTTGAGTAGCTCTCCATTGCCTACAAGAGTAATTCAGACAAATCCCTCAAATAGTGACACCTACATTTAGACAGATAAGTTCATATGTCCACCATCTGAAGCTAAAGTCCATATTGGGTGTTTAAAGTTTTGGTAGAAAAGTCTAATTCTCATGTACTGGATGGTCTACAAGCAGTTTAGAACCATGTCTGAGCCTAGTTAGCAAATATCCTTTCTTGCACTAGATGAAATGCGAGAGGAGACAGTCTCTCACCTTGGTTCCCTGACCATAGCATAAAGTAAGATTTCCATCTCACCTAAGGACTCACAAAAATAAAACTTTTACCCTTTATTTACTCTCTGTATCACATTGAGTAATCCCGTGCTCCATCTGTAGTCAGTGGAGGTGCTGTAGGTACTGCCAAAACTTACTCTTTTGTAGAAAGGTTGAATTCCTGTCTGGTGATGTCTACCTCTCCCCATCTTATGAAAAAATTAGAGAATTAGTAGCATCTTTGCCTAATACCTTATGGTTCAGTGATACCTGGACTTCAGTAAGGCCTTTGACACTGTCTCCTGTAAGATCCTCACAGACAAGCTGTTGATATACAGGATGGACGAGGTGAGTTGAAAACTGGTTGAACAACTGGGCCCAGAGTGTGGTGATCAGAGGCGCAAAGTCTAGTTGCAGGCCAGTAAGTTACAGTGTACACTAGTGGCCAATACTGGGTCCAATCTTGTTCAACATCATCATCATTAATGATCTGGATGATGGGGCAGAGTGTACCCTCAGCAAGTTTGCAGATGACACAAAACTGGGAGGACTGGCTGTTACACCAGAGGGTCATGCTGCCATCCAGAGGGACCTTGACAGGCTGAAGAAATGGGCTGACAGGAACCTTATGAAGTTCAACATGGGGAATTGCAAAGCCCTGCACCTGGGGAGAAATAACCCTATGCATCAGTATATGCTGGGGGCCACCCAGCTGGAAAGCAGCTTGGCAGAAAAGGACCTGGGGGTCCTGGTGCACATCAAGTTCAACATGAACTAGCAGAGTGCCATTGAGGCAAAGAAGGTGAATGGTATCCTGGGCTGCATTAGGCAAAGTATTGCCAGCAGCTTGAGAGAGGTGATCCTTCCCCTCTATTCAGCACTGGTGAGGCCACTCCTGAAGTACTGTGTCCAGTTATGGGCTCCTTACTGCAAGAAGTACATGGACATGCTGGAGAGAGTCTAGCAACGGTCCACTAAGATGGAGCATCTCATCTATGAGGAAAGGCTGAGATAGCTGGGACTCTTTAGCCGGGAGAAGAGAAAGCTCAGGAAGATCTTATCTATGTGTATACATACTTGAAGGGAGGGTGTGGAGAGAATGGAGCCAGGCTCTTCTCAGTGGTACCCAGTGACAGGACAAGAGGAATGGGGCACAAACTGAAACACAAGAGATTCCATCTGAACATCAGGAAACAATTTTTTACTTTAAGGGTGACTGAGCCCTGGCACAGGTTGCCCAGAGAGTTTGTGGAGTCTCCATCTTTGGAGATAATCAAAAGCCATCTGAACATAGTCCTGGGAAACTGGCTCCAGGTGGCCCTACTTGAGCAGGAGGGTTGGACCAGATAACCCCAGAGGTCCCTTCCAACCTCAACCATTCTATGATTCTGTGATTACAGCACTCATAAAAAATGTGAACCACTTGGATTCAAGCCTTCCTCTGTCTCATTTCATATAAGGAACCTGGATCTTCCAGATGAGAATAAACTGCAACTAGGCAAGACTTTGAGGTTCTGTACTTCAGGGTTAGTTACAAAGCCTTGTATATGCTTTAAATACTATGGCCAAGGTTGTGGACAAGTAAACACAGGTCTTTTAACAGTGCACTAATTCCCTGTTGAATCACTCCTCTTTACTCTGTTCCTTTTGGAGCATGCTTGTAGGTGCTAAGAAATTTATATTAATAAACATACTTGCAAGATTTCCTGTATAAAGTGCTTAACTTCACTTCTTGCTTTGAATAAAGGGAGGTGCTTATCTGCACTGCCATGGGGAAAGAACTGTGACTCAGAAGTTTGTAATCATTCCCTTGGATCTCTCTTTTGTTAAACTTTTTTACAGTGCAAACCAGCCTTCCCAGCTCGCGACCAGTAAAATCCTGAGAAGACACAGCAACTTCTCTACCCATTCCCAATTTTTCCCGACTCTGTCGCTGTAGTTGTGAGCAAAGGAAAAAGCAGGAGTTCTGAAGAGCCTTAAGTAACTACCCAGGCAAGATAAAAAGGCACTCTGCCCATTTTATTCACTGTTTCCACTGCACGGAAAATCTCTCTTTATTTTAACATTGTTAAAAAAGCAACAAATGACAGATAAGGTTTCATTTTGACTCTTAACTCCAATGAAAATGGTCTCCTGTGAGTATTGGACAAATTAGCAAACATTTAATTGAAAGACAGCTCAGAATGTAGACATGGCCATAAGCACCTAGGAAAATTTAGGTGCCTCCAGGGTTCTGTGCCAGGTGAGGAGGGGTTATCCTATTATTATATAGAATAATAGAATGCTTATTTTATATCTGCAGCTCTGCTGACTCTTCTTGTACTTAAAACCCCAGCCCTGAGGTCATATGAATGTGCTCAGATTTAATTTTAAATAGAAAAATGACGTTTCTAGCATCATAGTTGAACAGAAAGCTTGAAAACAAGAACTTTAAAGACCTACAACTGAAACAAAAGGAGAGATAGAATCATAGAATCATTTAGGTTGGAAAAGATCTTTAAGATAATCGAGTCCAACTGTTAACCTAGCACTGCCAAGTCCACCACTAAACCACGTCCCTAAGTGCCACATCTACATGTCTTTTAAATGTCTCCATGGATGGTGACTCAACCACTTCCCTGGGCAGCCTGTTCCAACGCTTGATAACCCTTTCGGTTAAGACATTTTTCCTAATATCCAATCTAAACCTCCCCTGGTGCAACTTGAGGCCATTTCCTCTTGTCTTATCACTTGTTACTTGAGAGAAAAGATTGACACCCACCTTGCTATAATCTCCTTTCAGGTAGTTGTAGAGAGCGATAAGGTCTCCCCTGAGCCCCCTTTTCTCCAGGCTAAACAACCCCAGTTCCCTCAGCCGCTCCTCATAAGACTTTTGCTCTATCCCCTTCACCAGCTTCGTTGCTCTTCTTTGGACACACTAGACAGACTTAATATTTGCATGTGTATGTACATTACATATATATATACTTATATATACACATCCTTATAACTAATTCTGGCTATTAAGACGGTATTTGTTTTCTTTCAGGCTCATGACCTTTTACAGTGTGGGCTGGTAAACCTATCTCTATCGATTTTTGGTACAGACTTGTATATGTATATGTAGCTTGTTGATGAATGAAATTCAACCTATGCAATAATTAAATATTACCTTAACAAAACTGTGAAAATCATTCTCCAAACTGCAGTTTCCCAATGTAATAGAGAGATACGGTTTTGGTTTTACTGATGTGAACATCACAAACTATAGCATTGCCGGTATTATAAAAAGAAGCTAGTTTAAAGTTTCATCGTCAGAGTCTCTCAGAACCTCATCTAACTTCAACAAATAAAACCTAGGCTGTGTATTTACTAAAATGAAAAAATATATAGTCTACACACATTATTTTATTGTTTAAATGGTTCTCATTCATGTTTCATTTCAATAATATTTCCCCAGCTTGTAAAGCTTATGTTACATTGAGCTCCTCTTTAAATTCACAATGCATAAAACTGCCAGGTGGCCTAATAACAGAGTGCATTAACAGATTGAACTATAAATCAGATGGTTGTGTTCACATACTGTAAAAACACCACCATTTTCTTTCAGATCTGAGTTTGTACACAGATTCCTCAGAGAGTGTGATTGCTCTCAAATATTAAAAAAGCCCATATAGCTCAATTTTAACATTAAGATTGATTTTATATTTCAAACACAAAATTGTTCTCTTCAATCCTACCAGAAAATGTGCACAAAATATGATCTAGTTTTGACACAGGAAAGAAAGGAATGGGAAGACAAAAGAGGGAGTTTGAATGTTTTCACTGATGCCACAGTAAGACTGTGACTCTAAACTGGAAGTACAACTTGCAGCTTTTGTTACCACTGAAAAATATATAGAACAACTGAACTGCTCTAAAAAGTGTCAACAACAATCATAGGTTAAGTATATTCTGGTGAGGGGTATATAATAGTTTCCAATGAATGCATTGACTGGCTTCTTAAAATAACCTTTTCAGAGAGTTTCATTTTCGTTTCCCTTACTAGAACATAGTAAATTTATTTCCATGGGACTATAAACACTGAATAAATCTGAAAAGGTAAGATTTCATTTTAGAAAACTTTAAGAATAGGAAGAGGCCATTATTTGTATATTTGTATATATACATATCTCTTATACACACCTATGTATATAAAAATTTTAAAGCAGAAATTGTATTTTTCTGGTATTTTGTTTCCAGAAGAGGCAAAGCAACAATGAAATCCAGCAGTTGAGGTTCATAAGATCATAGGATAATTCATGTTGCAGGGGACCTCAGGAGGTCATTTAGTCCAATCTTCTGCTCAAAACAGCTGTGATGAGGTCAGACTGGGTCAAACTCAGGCCTTTATGCAGTTTGTTTTTCTTCAAAACACTGGATACACCATCTATTTTTCAGCATCCACTATTATTGCTATTACAATATATGCATGGTATATTCGTGGCTAAGACAACTAACTAGGATCATTCTACCTGCTAAGTTCTGAATAAAATTGCAGAATCTTGTCTCAAGGAGCTTACAATCTAAGAAAAATAAGTATATAGAAATAGCAATAAATATATGGTTAGCATTTATGTGCCAAGCCATGTGAGATACCTCTTTTGAGAGGAAATATTTAGAAAAATAAAGGAATCACAATCTCATTCAGTAAAACAAAATTATTTTCATGAAGTGAGTGAAAACTATAAATCTATACCCCAGAGGCGCTCATCAAGCAGAAATTTGTCAGAAGTAGGGCACCAGAAAATAAATAACAGCTATTCAAATAGCGATGAAACAGAATAGCAGCTCAGGTGTTAAGATACAGTCTGAATTTTTCCTTTATGTACAGGGGATATATATTTCTATATGCCTGTACAAGATACAGGAAAGACTGGATACAAATGAAAAAAAATTAAATGTTAACAATGCTGGTGTGGTTTTTAGAGAAGCAGCTCTTATATTTTTTTAATATTTTGGGGTTTTGTATGTAATCTCTGGGTCAAAGACCATGGATAAAATTTTAAAAACACTCAGATGACTTAAAAACAATATCATTTTTAAAATGCTAGATAGTTTAAGTTCTGTGACTTTCAACATTACCCTAGAAGTCTAAAGTTTTCTGTTGGGCTTTCAGGAGAGAGAATGGCATGAAAAATAAAGAATAATTTAAGACAGTAAATTTTTTTGACATAGATGACCAGTTTGGTCCTCACAACCCCTGAAATGCTACCTCAACTTATTTTTCTTCAGTTTTCCAGAGGATGTTTCCCATGAGAATATTGGCATCCCTCCAGTGTTTTTCACAATACACGACTGTGTATCACAATGCTAAAGGTGGAGTCAACCCCAAAAATTAACCGCATAGAACTACAACGTTGAAACCCCTTTGTAGGTGCTCCTACTGTTAAAGACTATTCTAGACAAAAGGAAGTTCATGTCTGTTCATCCTGTGAAAGTAGATAAAATCAAGAATGGGATTTATCTCACTCTACCTTAGACATTTAAAAATTATTTTCTCAAGGTATATGTACATAATCAAATAACTTAGCTCCTTAGTTCATTCCTGGGTCACAGTTCCCTAGTTTATCACATTACTTCACTCCTAAACTGTTTGGTTTGGGGTTTTTTTAACTATTTAGTTCCTGCCAAAACAAAACAGGCTTGGTTTTGGTGATAGTTTGTGCCAGTAGTCATTCCTGAAAGATAGACTAGGCAAGACTGAGCGAGCCTTGGCTTTCTCTTCTACACACAGTTCCAAAACTCTTCCTCAAACACTGCCTTACACCCTTCAGCCAGGCCTCAGGGTATGAAATGTACCCTCAGTTTCGTGTTATAAACACACCATCATGGTAACCTGCAACACAGGTTTCACATCATTTCAAACTCTTTGGAACAGATGAAACAAAAAAATGAAAATAATGTTTTAGGTTCACAGGGGTACCACACAGGGATAGGGGTCACCTGTTACCAAGTTTGTTGTGGATGGAGACAAGTTGCTTCAAATGAGTCTACCCGTGAGCAGTGTGAAAGTGAACCTCGTGAAAGTGAACGTCTTGTACCACTTGGCCTGAATAAATACGTTCACTAGGAGAGTCCTCAGGAGTGGACATGGATGTTGTTAGGAGTACATATAGCACTGGTCTAAGTTAGTGACTCTGGCTTCCCTTATTCTCAATGGACTGTCAGCTGGCCAGTTTAGACTTAAGCAATTAACCTGTAAATGTCTGAGATAGGTGAGATCAATCCCATCATCAGTGTAAATCATGACAATATAAGGAGTGTGCACCTCAATGAGTATACAATAAACTTTGGGAATTAAAAAGTATATTTAAGATTAGAAGAATTACATAATTAGTGAAAACTTTAAAAATGTCTTAGAAGTAACAGGTGGGGAATAAGAGATGCAGACAAGCACAGAATTGCTGGCTTGGGGACTGTTCTTGCAACAAGCGGTTGATTTTCATTCTCTAAACCCAGAAGCTGTATTTAATTTAGCAGTTCATCCAGTTCTGATCTCCAGTGTCTTCCTCCATCTACTTAAAGGCATTTTTCTACAAACATACATTTTAAATAAGTGTTTCCAAATCCACTGTGCTGGCCCAGCTCACACAGGCACAGGCTAGGGAAGGTGCTCTGTCAGTTGCTGTGCTTCCTTTTTCTGACTGATAGAGAAAATGATGAGGGGACTGGGGTGCATGTCGATACTGTGGATAGACTAATGTAACACACTAATGCAGAGACACTGCCATGAAAAAAAATCTGCTTTTGCCCAAAAGATCCAAGCCTAAAAGGAGACACCAGGAGCTGAAGCAATCTTACTAAGTGATCCTAGTACAACCACCAAACTGGGAAATTTGAGTCATTGTTTGTATAGCTACCCCATAGATGCACACCTGCCTGCCAAAGGATTGCAATTTAAATGCTTTTATTCTCACAAGGTCAATTGTGGTTACTTCTGTTGTTGGGACCCTGGAGCATGGGTTGGAACAGCACAAATGAATCAGGCCTGTAATATGCAGGCTTCAGCTCTTTACCATCTGACTGTACACTGTTGACATCTCTCCTTTGGTTTTTAAACAGAGAACACTCTCATATAGAAGAAATCAAGGTAAAGAATTCCTCAGGTTAGAAGTAGACATTAAAATGAATATACGATAACCTCAGAACGGTGATATGGTGATACACCCAACCCTGTTACAACTCTGCTTTTTTCCCATTCTTATAACATTTCACACACCTGTAGCTTTTCACTATGATGTGAGGAAACTTTCAGGTTCAAAGGTATCTTAAAACATACAACAGCTGATATTTACAGTTACAAGTGTTGCAAAGTGATGCCCTTTAGCACTGAACACATGAAATTTAAATAATGATGATCATAAGAAAGCTTAGAACAAGGAAGCACAAAGGAAAGGAGTTCAATTAATGACTGCAATTTGCAATTGCTCCAGCCTTTATAGAATTTTATTTCTTCGTTTTAATTTGCATTTCTACAGTAACAAAAGGTATTTATCTCAGCACACGTACCTCAGGAAATTATTTAAAAATCCAGTTCATCTGCATACTCAAAATAACCAGCATCCTCAGCATATGCTACTGGGTAACTGTGAAACTCAAACAGTAGCTGAACTCCACATATTTTTCTAGGAGAAATATTAATTTTCTGATGCTACTGTGTTCTTAGATCATCTGATCTCTTCCTCTGGGTGCCCAAAAGTCCCCCCTGTTCTTTTTCTCTCGAGTCTGTAATGATTTCTTTTTTAAAATGGCTAGGACTGGAACACACAAAATTATAGAAAATTCCAGTCATAATGGGCGTAATGAGTTTGTTGTCCCTCTAAACAGACAAAATGTCCATGCAAAAATTAGACAATCTAATGATGACGCAAGTTGGGTATCGATTCCCCTCTCATTTTCACAGTTATGAGGGCTAGTGCCTTTCTCCATGTTTTGCATTGCAGCACACAAAGCACACAGATTAATGATGCGACCATAAAGCATGCTGAGATGGTTGCCGAAATATATTTTTGTTTCTTTTGCTTACTGTTTTCAACTAATGCATTCTTGATATCTAACATTCAATGCAAGTATTTATTCAGCTTCATTTAATTTCTTATTATGTCCTGCTCTTTTGTCAATAGTGCATTTGGAGAGCATATTTTCAATGCTCCGCACAATAAGATTCTTACTGCTGATGTCTTGACAGAAATTGGGATATTGATGCCAAATTGTGGGTATTGATCTAAATTTGTTTCTTGCCCATACCGAGTCAAAGAGGCAATATACAGGTTGTTGCTACTCGTGCTGTCTTGTGCTGTACTGTTCTGGGCCGGAATTACTTTTTGCTGAACCATAGATCCAATGATCTAGAGCTTACCGTGGTTTTTTTATTGATATTCATTATTTGCTCTCAAGGACAATTCAGATTTTTCCTCTGATTTCATGGAGAGATGGTAGCTTATAAAAAACTCAGAAGAAGACAGGAAACACGAGGATTTCAATAAAAGGATCTGTGAGGGTATGAAGTTTTAGTTGCTTTCTGCTTCTTGATATGCAAAGGTCTGTGCACCCACAGCAAACCATGGCAGTGAGAGCTGATGGAGTCTATGTCTACCACCTTCAACCAGGAGCAACCAAAGTCGATGTGATGCAACGCACGGCTCTAAATGTGCAAGTAAAGGCTGATACACATAAGTGTCACAAGTGTATAGAACAACTCAGCAGGCTCCATCTGACCTACTTACATGAGATCTGGGTTTTTTTTCAGAAACTGGCACAGGCAACAACATAGTCAAGTCATGATAACCATAAAAAAGAAAAAAAAAAAGATTTTAAAGAGGTAACTTAAAGCCAGAAAGCCCATTTCATACAATCTAGTGGATCATACAATCTACCTGAACAAACTTTCAAGCCAACCCTAGAGCAGAAAGTTGTGCCTCTCTTGATAATGAAAGAGTTAGAAGAAATTTACACAAAGCTGAAGAAAGCTGACAGGGAAATACAAGTGGATTTTCTAGCAAGCAGCAAAACAAAACAGACATAGACAGTGCAGGAAGAGAAGCAGAGGATTATGGAGAGGCAAGCATGAGTAGATAAGAATCTAGCAAGACAAAAGAAACTTAGACATCAGTAATGTTAACACATTAAAATCAACTTGCAGGGGAAACAGCAAGTATTAAAAAGTTATACATTCTACTAAAAATGGCATGACTGAGACCAGAAATGGTCCATTTCAATCAGAGGCTAAGGCAATTGTACGCCAGTGGTGGAAGCAGTATGCTCTAAAGGTCAAATACTAAATATAAAAATATTAGTGAGCAGGACAGGAGTAGGCTTTGCTTAGGAAAAAAGTGGAAGAACAGATAGAAAGCTTTGAAAGTCACAAGCCTGTAGAAACAGAAAGAAACAGTTACCAAAACCAGGTAGATATAATCTCCTGTACACCTATTTAGTAAATTATGCAATAACGACTGTTCACAAAGACATATGGACAGTAATCTGTTATGATCCCAAATTCCAGGAAAAAGAACTTATAAAACCATCACCCCACCTGCCTAGTTAGTCACTGGGAAGAAATGTTATTACATAACTTCCTGAACGAGCTACCACCTCTAGAGGAAATATTACTAGCAGAAAAAAACCAGAAGCTTTCACAAGCAGGCAGTGTGCAACAGAACAGATTTTCAGTCTAAAATGTCACCTTACGTTGCTTCATTTTTTTCGCTTTGTAGTATCCCCTTTGGGTTGTTTTTTTTTTTGGGGGGGTGCATATATTATGAGTTCTTTGAGACAAGGAGAACTAAGTGTAAACACTTACAATATAGAGGTGTACTCTGGTTTACAATCAGTGGTGAGAAATAAGCAAATTTAGGCAACAAATTTTATTATTCTAAAGTAACATCTAAAATAGGTTAGATATACAATGAGAATCATGTCTCAGCATAGTTTCTTTCCTTTGAGAACAAGTGACAGGTGACCAAGTCAGACATAACACAGTTAGATCTTAAATGCCTAAATTAGACAGATAAAACCCACTCAAGTCCCTGGTTTGTTTTTTCTTAGCACTAACAGTGCAGTTCTGATGTTTTCTGCATTGTTTGCCACAGACTTTTGAAAGGCTGGATGGCAGAAAAAGGCAGTAGTTGAGGCATGGACAAAAAAAAGCATGGATTCATCTTTTCTATGTCTTTTTACCTCTGGGTGAGACCCTTGCAGTAACCATTATCGAAATGTGTCTTTTATTCTGCCGGTTTGAACTTATCAAAGAGTATAATGGCATAATTCTCTGTTGTTTTCACTTGGGCTCTGAGAAAAACAACAGGCATTGGTTTACATCAGATTGGCTCTTTCCTGGCACAGAAGTCCTTTTGAACCACACTGAGATAGTATGGCCTGTCTGATGCTCCATTGCAGTATCAGGTAGGATTAGACTCTCTGACATTTGCAGTGATTAATCTCAAACAGATGAGAAGTGGCACAGGTGGCTTTCTGCACTACTGACAGGGAACTTGAGGTTCTTGGTGTTGAATTGTTGTGGTTTTTTTTTTCCAATGGTGCATTTTGGGAATGTCTTCATTATTTTTGAACAGCACATTGTTAAGTTTTTTTCAGTATCCACTGAGTCACCTATATTTTGTTTACCCAGTTGCCTGTGTTTGCATAATTTTTCTATATGTTGACATATTAATAGTAGAATCTGTAGTATTCTGCATGAAGTCTGTTTTCTCATGGTTGAAAGAGAGATTTCAGACTATTATGAAAATGCCAGAATAATACTATAAATAAGACTCACTGCATTATCTTTGATCCAGTGGAGATTTATATATGAATTCCTGTATCACTGCTTCAGCATACTGTCTTTCAAAAAGGGAGATACTACATTGAGTATTCTGAATATTTCTAGGGACTAGTGTCGCAGAAGAGAGAATCTCACGGGGGGGGTGTTAACATTTTTCTTTATGTCTAATAAACTCTGTTGTGATGGTTAGTGAATTGGCTCTAATGTAAATGTCTAAAAAGATTGCTGAATGCGTGTTACCAACCACTACGATCTGCACTGTATCATATCACCCTAAGTATTTCTTCCTTTCAAAAGCACTATAGGTTGTAACAAAATACCGTCCCTCTTTAAAAGGTCAATGCAGTGGAAAGTCACTGGAGTCAGACTGGAATAACTGCACAGCCAACCTGGCTGAACTTGTTTTGTCTGAATGCTAATCAAATCTGTATCTTCATATAAACTTTTGTGCTTGCTTAGCCTTGTTTTAAAAACAACACCTTCTAGCAGTTGGGATCAAATCCAATTTTACACAATTTAAGGATGAACTATATAAATATTACTTCGCATAAGATGAAAAGTAGAATTACACTTCTAACCGTGGACATATTTATCCCAAAATATTGCTCAATAACATAACCGCAACAGTAATCATTTTAATTAAAAATACCTTCTAATCTCTATGTGTTTTGGAATAAGGAAAGAAGATCTGTGCCACAAATATACATGGATGCACAGAATAACAACCATCTTCAGGAAGAAGACAATAATTCTGTTATTGCTGGTTATTCATCAGCTTTAAGATGTAAAAAGCACCAAATGTTTGGATTGGAAAAAAAGAGTAAAATTTTATTTTTAATGAATTTTTGACAATTGCAGTATCTAAGATTATTAAAAATATATGTTGAGATTAAGAACCTTCATTTCAACTAACCAGCTTGGGTTATGGACCAGGGCCTATCAATAAATCAGTCTCAGTGTGTCAGGTTAGGTATCTCAAGAGGGACACTTGAAATAATTCCTCACATTAAAAAAAAATTACTGTTAAAACAATCTGAGACTGAACATGTTTTCATTGCATTTGGAAAAGTTCAGACATTAAGGATGCAGCTTAAGACGCATCTTGGCTATAACCTAGGCTATAACCAGATCTGCTCCGTTAGCATCATGAAATCCAGATTATTTTTCCTTATTCACACTGTGTGATGAGGCATTCAGAACTGAAAGAGTGAAAATCACCTTTCTCCAATAAACTCTATATAAATTAGAATTTAGTTGTTAAAACACTGTGCAGAGTGCATCAGAGGGAAGGCCAAGCATGGGGTAACTGAAATAGGAAAGAAAAGTAACCTTTAAGTGTCTTGTCTTTCATGTTAATAAGATCGAATTTAGTGAGTCCTTCCCAATGTTTTACTTGCAGAGCAAATATTTTCTCTTTCAGTTATTGAACTCATGGTGTGATGTCAGCTAACAGCACCTTCAATTTCTTTAACTAATGAATAAAGATCACCAGAAAAGTGATGAACTACTACAAAGTTTTAAAGGAGGGTGAGACAAATGAGTTTTTACATGTAGTTCAGAGATTATCTTCTGGGGTTTTTGAAGATGAGTAATGTGGGCTTGATTCGGGTAGATGTAGGCACATAGAGTAATTATACGTCTAAGAAAGGTTCTGTGATTTTAGTGAGACAACATGGTAAAATTCGGCTGACGTGGCTGGAGAATATTTGGGGTCTGGTACTACGCAGAAAGGAAAAAAGTTCAGGAAAATTTGCTTCTGTTTTCCTTTTCGTTATGTTAATAATGATTAATAACAATTCAGAGAGAAATTTTAAGTGTTACTGAATTTATCACTAATCTGGCATTTACAGTTTCAGCAGCACTCAGTTGTGTGTTTTCCTTCCTGGTAAGGATCTAAATACAATGATCAATGCACTTGCCAACTTTAACCAGGATAGAGTTTCACAGATTCATCTACCCTAACTTAGGAGTCTAATAGTAGCTTATACTCTAGTAGCCAAGCTACTGCCTTACAGTCTCCTTGTGGAAGCAGAAAGAAGAATTTGGGAAGAAATTGGAATGAAATAGTCACCTGCTGACGGTGATATCAAGTTTTGTTGATTTAACTTGTCACATTCTCCAGGGCTGGGATGCTCTCCTCTTCATGTGTTTACAGGCAGCTATTCATTTTCATCACTGCAAATGAAAGAAATTATCAGTGGGATTAGTAAATTGTAAATTTGCATGATTGTTAAGGGATGGATGAAAGACAGATGTCATTATAATTTGGCATATGTGGGGTGCTTGCCTTTAAATTCACGGCTTTTCTAATGTTATATCTTAAGCGCCATTGCCTCTGTTGACATTGCAGAGTACTTATCTTTTAGTGCTCCCAATATTTAGGTGTCTGGGTTTGTGTACTACAGAGGAACTACTGATCTCCTCATCCCTGCAAACCAGTGTCTTAGTACTGCTTTGTGTGAAATCTTGTCAAAAGCTGCAAAGGGAAACGCTGCCTCACTTAACCTGCTGGAGTTCTATAAAGGACTCCTAAAACTGGGATTTGCCAAGTCTGTGTGTATTTGAACATATATACCGTATATACTGAGTATATACTGAGGTATATACTGAGGTTTCCTAAGATCTGGAAAATATTTGACCAATCCTAAAAAAAATATAAGAAGTTTTAATGTTTAAGTATTAAGTGAAAAAAAAAAAATGTACAAAATTTAAATATCTAGAATTTTTTTTTTTTTTTTTTTTTGCCAGAGTATGTTAAACATGTATGGTGACTACCTGAATCGATATCAGTTCTTCTTCTTCTTACTTTCCCGTTAATTATTAAGTGTTTCGCAAATTTGCTCCAATTTTTTTTTATGATGCATTGTCATCTGGTCTTGGTATAATTGAAAGCAACATATCCAATGTTAAAAAGGATCTATTTAAACTATGATTAATCATTAAGGCATGATACCAGATAACTGGGTTTAATGTTATATGTCCTAATTTAATCTCTTCCAGATATATCCTAGTTTAATCTCTTCTTGATTCAATTTACCCAATCAAGAATTTATCTAGTTCTATACATCACAGCTCATGCTCTGCATATGCTTTCCATTCTAGAAGTGGCATGGCATAAAATCTGCTCCTTATTCCCAGGAATTGTATTCATTTTCCAACCATTTACCAAAACTGTTTGTTGGGGGTTTTTTTGTGCCAAAGTAATTTGTTGCTATTTTGGACTTCCTTGAATAAACCAGGCATTTATTTTAAAAGTACAGATAAGGTCCTTGATTAATATCAATTTCTTCACAGAGGTTATGTACATTTACAGAAAAGGAAGTTTTGCCAGATGGCTGCAGTAATGAAAATATGTCTAGGAAAAAAAAGGAGGAAATTAGCAAAACTGAAGTCCAAGAAACGAGAGTCTGCAACTGAACATGATAAAGGGTAAATACATAAGATACTTTTATGTAAACACATAGATATCTAAACATTAGCATTAGCTGGCTTTTGATGGGTTGAAGGCACAATGCTGAAACTAGGTATACTTTTTGTATTAAATAATGATACTTTTAAAATACAACTTTTCAGGATAAAATAGCCTGTATAAAGTCTACAGATTCAGGATCATATTTTTTAAAATGCCATTTTGAAGCCTTCAGTTAACTTTCTCGAAAAGTTTCCACAGACAGCTGGGTGAGAACTCAGGATAGAAAGACAGAGGAACATTACTGATAGAATTCAAAGAGAAGGAGAAGAGGAATCTTCTAAATGTCAAATTTTAAAGGAAAATAGGAAAAATATGTTAGAATTTGATTGAGGCTAAAGTTTTGCTCAAAGGTAGAAGCAAATAAAATTCTTGACCAATTGTTTTGTAATGCAAATGCTCAGTGTTAAGTGGAAGTAGTCCATAGATGTTGTAGCTACTTTTCAGAACTTAACCAGTAAGTTCCTAAGAGTACTATCATGCACATATGCACTACAATGTGTTCAGTTGAAGGAGTGGTTGGCAGTAAGGCATTTTATCCATACTTAGAAGTTCATTAAAATAGCAGAAGGAAGCAATAAAGCAAATAACAGTATGAGAATTATATAAGTTCAATTGGTGTATGACTGGAGACTGTACTACAGTGCACATGTATACAGGGACAGTTGGTATTGAGTGTGTAGTTTGATCTTCAGCATTTTACTGCTTAAGTATTAACCGTGCAGTATCAAAGGTCTCTTTACATTTTTCTGTTCTTCCTCAGGTTGACAAGCTAGTTACTCTGTAAGCAACCTTTCTTATCTCTAGGACAGTTCAAGAAGTCTAATATCTTGTTTTCACTCGTATAACCTAAAGTTCCAGAAATATATTCCTTTTAGAACAAGAAGAAAAATACAAATTATAGAGAAAACCTTAGCTTGTGATAATTCAAACACTCATATTTTCCCCATAAAATCAGAAATAAGGGCATGCACAACTCAGAGACCTTTAGCAAGGGGATGGCCGTAGAGTACCAGGACCTGGAGACCTTTAGGAGAAAATGGGAATATAGTATTCTTCAATATGAGGAAGCATGAGCAAAACTGACTGTATAATTTATGACATTGCCTGAGTTGCTTATTTGAGAAAGTAGGTACTAAGAAAAAAATGAGACTTTTCTTGTTTGTTACTTTTAAAGTATAATCTGATATGACAGAAATGCAACAACTTTTCTATTCAGTGCTTCAACATTATCAACCTGACCCTGACGACTATCTGATTAAGCCACATGCAATTACTAAGGTTTATCCACTTCCATAAACTTCCTTTCTGTGTGACTTTTAATGGACTATATGTCATGTTGAGATACATTTAATCAGAAATGTATGTAATGGTAGCTTTCTATTGCAGTATAAGTTAGAATAGACACTTTTTTGGATTTGAACAAATGTTTGCATCACTCAAAAATTAACAGTGTTCCTGTATCACCACTACAGAGAAATATCTAATCTATCTTCTGGTGCATAAGCAAAAGCTTCTTGATGCTAATGACAGTACAGTTCCCAAAAGAACTTCAGTGTAGCATGAGCATAGCTCATAAACAGTACCCAGAAGTTAACTTTGTGTTACAAGCTAACTTTTGGGGGCATTCTGAATTCAGTGCCTATATTAGTAGCCTCATGCATGAACAAATTAAACTAGGATATCATTTATCAGCATACATATTATCAAATATTTGGTAATTTGTTTATAAACAACCTAATATTTTTTTTCCTAACAATGAGATGTAAAGATGATACTGCAACATAGATTCCTTTTAATTTGCCAAATAACTTTGATCTTATGTGACTCTTGTCTGGTATAATATTTCTCAGTTACCACCAAGACATTTTCTCCACAGAGTGTCGCACACTTTGACACACATACCCCTGCACTTATGAAAAATAATGACTGGTTAGTGAAAACAGCTGGCTTATTAAAGAAAAAGAAATTTCTATAAAAGGAGTTTGGAGGCTGCAGCAGGACTTAAAAGTCTACTAAGCCAACCACAAAGTCTCAGGTTGGTTGTATCATATAATTTTGTGAGTTACAGGTAAAAGTATGTTTTAATAAGTGCAGTGGAGGTGTTTCTAATGCACTTCTCTTGAACAGCTCTTCAATAATGATTTAACACATACTATAATAAAGGAGCTTGTACATGGATTTAATACATTTTATTTTATTGCACTCTACTTTATCTCAACCAATTTTCATCCTACTTTATCTCAAGTGACGAAACATTTTCTGCCTGTAAGCATGATAAAATCATTTCAATGTTTCAAAGCAATAGTTAAGGAGTTCTAAGGATATATATATGCTTTCTTTGTCTGTTTCTAGTCAATAAACAAATAATGATCTCTCACTGGTTAGATTACAGTGCATTGCAACAGCATAACTAGTTTGCATTGTCAGCTCTATGCAGATGGGCTGCCCCACTGAAGGCTAACAACTTTATCTCAAACAGTTCTCCAAACTATTTTCTCTCTCATTATCCAGATAAGAAATTCCGCCTCTGAAATGTCACCTCCTTCAGCATTCACGTCTCTTTTGTTTTTTCCCCCCAGCTTTACATTTCCATTTGGAAGATCTTAATTTCCCACGTAAATTTTGGGGAGAGCTCCAGATGACTTTCAGACTCACTTACATTCTTCTTATGGTTATTCCTACTTGCAGGTGACAATTGCAGCTTTCTTCTCTACGTGGCCTTCCCACAGAGGCACTTTTTATACCTGACGTTGTTTTCTTCAGCCAAACTAACAAAGTGGTATTCCTTACCAGTGTCTTTGATGCCAGATTTCAGTTTAAAATAAGCATGGTCATAACTGAGGATCTCATCTCATTTTCCTTCTCCTCTTTTTGAGTCGCTATGGATCACTGCTTTCTGTTCTTCTTTGGAGGCCCTAGTCCCTCTCATGTTGTCCACCTTCACACATAAGCAGATTAAATGGCATAGCACCAGTGGTCTTTCTCTTGGTAGTTTCACATCAGCTAACAGAGGTGAGACTAGCACAGTGTAGAGATGTTCCAGCTGCCTCACGCTAGCTACCCTGAGGACCAATAGCAGTTAACCACAATAAACCAGAAATCTTGAAGTTTAATTTACCCTCCTTCTTAGTCTTCATTAAATTCTGTGCTGTTACCATTATCCAGCTTGTTTAAAGTTAACTCAGCTATTCCTACATTATACTTCAGTTATTCGTGTGGCTTAGTGACAGGCACGCTCTCAGTGCAGGCAATGTTTGCTTGTTTTAGTTTTACATTGTTCATAATTCATTTTATTGCACTGTTTCCTTAAACTCTGTAAAGTATTTGTATACTTCTGCTTCTTTTTTTCACTGGCTAATAACTAATTTGCTTCTAGGTGTTAGTCAGTGACAGTCAGGAAGCTCAGAAGAGATAAGGCTGTGCCCAAATAAATAACAGGAAAATTCAGGAGTTATATTCTTCTTCCTTGTTTCTTGTGATATGAAGGCAAGAGCACAATACTTATGGATTGACCTGCAGCAATTCAAATAAATATTATTTGCATATGAAATCTGTCTTTGTTTATAGCAAAACTGAAACAGCTTTCTGTTAATGTTCTTCAATTTAAAAAAAAAATTGTCTTATGATTTCCCTCCTGGTCACATCTTCAGCTCTCATTCAGACATTTTCAGCAGTTTACTAGTAGTCATAGTCTAGTACTAAATATAACAAACTGGAAGCTCTCAAGTGCATTTTATATGGTGTGTTATAGTCATTAAATACACAATCATTATATTAAGGGTTCCATTTTATTTTTGCTTTATTGCTGGGTCCAAAAGTAGGCTGGGGAGAAGAGACGTGGGAACAATGAAATTTTCCAAAAGTTATATTCAGTAGTTGAAACGTGTGTGACTTTCATAGTGGCTTGGCTGTTTTTTTCTTTTCCGCATGAATATTTACAGCCCACCAGGAAAGAAAACAGGAGTGCCAACATACTGTAAGTACATCTATCTTGACATTTTTTGGTCCAAATAGAGTATAGAGCTCAAAGTAGCTTAAAAGAGTCTGTTTTAACAAGACTTCCAGGTCAGTATTTTTGGTCCCAATGTATTCACATCAATATCCTAAAATTTGTCTGTCTGTGAGAACTGTTGAATTGCATGAACACTTGAATTTAGTCGCCACTATATTAATGGTAGTTCAGTGTGGCAGCACTTTTCAGTGTGTTTACCTTCTTTTATAACGGGCAAGAGAAATCTACTTGCCCAAAAAAAGGCTTGTATAACATTGAGGATGAGGTGAAGCCATTGGATGGATATAAAACATGATTTACTAAGAATAATTTACTTTCTTTGTAACAGTTTTTACGGTTTAGGACAGGTTATATTTACAAAGCACCTCACCCTAAACCTGGAAATAGTTCTAACAAGATACCTTTTACATTGTGCATTTTAGATTACTTTTGATATCCAGCTTATGAAAACAAATGCTTAGCTTTTTCTTTTCCCTTTGCAGTGTCAAGAAATTGTGCTTGTGTGGGACACACCAGCCGAGTTCTCTCTAGTGCATCTGACTCCACTTAAAAATTAATAAAGCTGTACATGCGTTTGTCCGTAATGCTGGGCAGGACCGATCAAACTAACAGATGCTCATTCTGGACAACAGAAGGAAACTAAAATTCTACAGGGTTCATGTAGGAATGTGACCATTTTGGCCAACATAAAATTTATGCTGTATATTTATTTCTGATTTGTCATTTGATCCCTAAAATAATATACTTATTTTTCCCCCCGAGTTACATTTTTTGGGGGAGGTCTAATTCCATCAGAACAGGGCTACCATTCAATACAAGTCACGTATCCTATTGCCTATGGAAGGGGAAGCAAAATCATTGCCTTTAGATGAAAATGCAGCCTTGTACCAGTAGGTTTATTTCCAAGCCCTGCCTGTACTGATGCCCACAAATCCAGGCTCCCTGTTCATGGGCCTTCATCCTCCCTCTGCTGCCGACGGGGCAGAGGCAGTGCTGGCAGCTCAGGGCTCCGTGGCCACTTGTGAAGATGGACAATCAGGGTGGTAGCCCACCTCCTTCTGCAATGTTGCCTGCCGGCTAGCAACAAGCTTGCTAGTTACTGTCTTGCAAATAAAATCAGTAATCGATATTTGAAAAGTAAGAAAGATCCCCATTTCTGCCCTAAAGCTGGAGATTTCTTTCCCAACAAAGCATGCCACACAAACAGCTGGTTGTACAACTGAGTGGGTAAAAGCAGCAGGTACAGAAACAAGCAGCTGTCAGCAGGATTGCTTTAAAGCTGACATGCCTCTGTCAAAACAGAGGGCTATTCTGCTAGGGGCTGATAGGTTTGAATGCATTTGTACCTCTTTGTGTCAGTCCTCTTGTTCCCTCACCTTTGCCAAATGGGATTACCAAGTGTGAGAAATGGTGAATCAATTCCCTATTTGACTATAATCAAATTAAGAGAGAGAGAGGAAGTTGGGAAGAAAAGGAACAGAGAGGCTGGGATAGGGAAAGAGATCATGGTTGTTGTTCCTGAAAGTGGCAAATCAGAAACCAGTGCCAATTCCTGCAGCCCTAAAGGACACAGAGTTCTAGTCTCCCTCACTGTGAACAACAGTATTTGAACCTACTGCTCACTTTTCCAAAGGGATTAAAAATTCCACAGTGGAGAAGTGGAGTTCAGATCTCACTTTTCTCACTTTCTCACCTACTATGCAAGAGTATGTAAGGCTTGGGGGGGGGATGTGATTGTGGAAACCACCTTGATTGATAGTGGTAAAGACCAAAATTTTGGGCTCTGCTTTCAGTACCATTCATGCATTTGACTCACAAGTCCAATGTTTTAGAATACCTTGTATTGTAAATGACAATGTAATTACAACACATTATATTGTTTTGCAATATTTCAAGATGGGAACCAGTATTCGGACTTTCTACCATTCAGAAAAATAGATTCAAGCTTCTTTATAATTATACTTTGAATCTAGTCATAGTCAACATAGTCAACATAGTCAACAACACTGAGAAAATTATGTTCTTTAAAATAAAAATTTTATAGGTGACAGAAATTTAGAAAATGTCAAAATCAAAGTTTCTTGCTATGTGAATTATCAAGACCACATTCATATTTTACATAGCTATTTATGCAATAGCTGTGATCATCACATCACAGAAAATTTGGGAGAGTGTATTTCTCATAAGCAGAATGATTATACTCAAGCAGAAAATACTGGTCTGCTGGTTGTTATTAATAATTTATTGAAGTGGTGTCAGAAAACTACTTATCAACCTACAAGAAATAGTAGGATATGGGATCTGTCCTGTAAGGTCTACAGTTTGAAAAAGATACAGGAAAAACAACGTTCCCTGGGTAATCCAGTAGTAGATAACCATTAAGTATATTTCCCCTGCCTTCACTTCCTGTTGTTATTTTGGTTTGTTTATTAGTGACTTTAGATTAGAAGAGTGACTGTCAGAAGCTTTGGAGTTACTCTCAGGATTTAGTTTATATAGGATAGTTTTCTCAGCCTTCTGATCCTTTTGCCTATTCTTGACTCTGGTAAACATTACAGATATTTGTCAATTGAATTAACAGCATAAAAGGGATATGTTTTACGTGAAAGAAGTTACAGCAATATGAGAAAGAGGCTAAGCAGGAGAAGAAATAATTACCCAAGCAGATATCAGCAGCAGATGGTGATTTCTACTGGGAAATGCATGCAAGGATTCAGAAAATGAGTACTGTATTGTGGGGCTTTTAAAATCTGATGGCAGCACTAACATCTTGCAGAAAATGGATGTTGAACTGTATCTCTGAAATGTTTTAACAGAGACAGAACAGCTAAATTGAAAACAGTGAGCAGTATATGGATAACTTTGAATTAGTACTCATCCTGTCCATCATACACGCTGAACCCAAAGACTTACTGGAGAAGTAAGTCTTACTTCTACTTCTACTTACTGCTGCAAAATGGTAAGGAGGCTAACAGAGAAAATTTGAATGGATTTGTACTGCTCAAACTCTGGTGATGGAAACTCAGCACAATTTAGGGAGCGGAGCTGAAAAAGTATGGTGGAGTCTCCAGCTCCTGCCCTGCTTGCTTTGGGAGCAGAGCTCACTCCGCCAAGTTACAGCAGCTCAGGGGCTGATCTGACTTGGTGCAAACCGATGCAGAGGCAGGCTGCACAGCTGCCAGTGGCATAAAGAGTACTAGCAACCTGAGCAACCCGGCTGCTCCTTCTTCTCTCCACCATGACTTTCCAGTCTCTTGATTCTAGCAACAGAGAGCAATAAAGGCATAAGAGCTTCCACACCAATTCTAAAAGTATACTTTTTTTGGACGGAAGTGAATGACTTTTTCACGATAGGACATGCCAGCTTTAAAAAATACATCTCACTAGAAATCTTGTGAAAGCTCTTAAAGAGCGATCTTCCCAAATGTGTGTGATGTGTTGACTACCTTGTGTCCTTTTTCCTGCAGTTTACTTGAGGAAAGAAAGACATAATTAAGGCAATTGCTTTTGTGAAAATCCTGTGCTTCCGAAATATTTCCTGTTAGTTTTCCAAGTCCAGAAGTGGTACTGTTTGTTAGTGATTGCAGTGTTCATATTCAGCATATGACATTACTATGGTCTATTCATTCTGAATTGTGACCACTTAAATATACAAAATATTCCTCCTAAACACAAAATGAAGATTAAAAAAAATCATTAAAACTAAAAATCCAGATCTGACTTTCAGTTCTAGTTACAATGTACCTAGACTCTTTATATGAGAGAGTTTCACTTAGTGTTATAAAAAAGGAATTTACTGTTAATTTTGGTGAATTTACTTCCAGTTCTGTATTCTTATCCATCTTTTAAATAACATATTTATTCTTCATAAAGTGAGGAATTGCTTGTTTTATTTTCACTGAAATAATCTTCCACCCCCTGAAAACTGAAAACTGTAGTGTTTGCAGTTATCTATCTAAGTTCAGCTTTGACTTTATTGCTCTTCCAGGTACACTAGCTTCACCTTACCTTCTTCGAGGTAGGAGTCATCTCATTGATTGTCTTGAGTAAAAGGAAATGGCTCATGCATCTTTTGTACATTATAACAAATGTCCTTTTGCATTATAATTGAATGGTGATTGTTGTGTTCAATCAATGAGAAAGGTTAAGGGAGCTTCTCTGCCAGCATTTTTAATGGAGAAGTCGATTAAGATTCAGTTTAATCATTCTGGCTGCTTCAGAATTAAAGCAACAAAGACTATCAATGGCACTATAATTACCAGTCTTTCTGTAAGTTTACACTGCTATTTATGCAGCCATAAATTTTGTTATAATGCACAATGTGACCAGGTTAACTTGCTTTGTTTGTAATGCAAAATATTTCCCTTAATTGTACTGTGGATAAGAAATTGTTGTGATGAAGTATATATAATTCAGCCTCATAAAAAAGAGAAAAAGTAAAAACAACCCCTCTGTAGAGTCTGACTGAGGTGAATCAGCCTGATAGCTTGTGTTAAATGGTTTAAAGTCATGGCCTTAACCTTGGGACACTAGAGACATATTTTACTTTATTGAACATGGAGACTAGCATCACTCCCAGGTGAGTAAAAAGGGTCAAATATATTATTCTAATCCCTGTTCCAAACAGAGAAAAGGTCATTATACACTACCTATTGCATGCTGCCAAAGAGTGAAAAATTCACATTGGGGACATGGGTGCAAATCTATTTTAGACATGGCCTTTAAAATGTTACTAAAATGAATGATTAAGTGGTTTTGAACAAGAAAAAAATTCTTGAAATTGATCTCGTTTATTAATTAGTTTGAGCTTATAAAGGTCTTTCTTACTATAAATAGCTAGAAGACTAGAAGAAATTGCTCATTTCAAATGAGAGTGAGGCTATCAAAAAAATTTTGTTTTCTTGTAATATTAATACCTGTAAGTATGGTTATCCATTTAATTTGCTACTGATGAATGGAAGATGACAGGATATCTTGATTTATCCAGGATGTTTAGATAAGCAAGTCCAGAACTTCCAGAAAATTAGAGACACAGGATACTTTTATTACTCTTCCTTTTTTTCTTTTTTTTTTCCTCCATTTCCCTATAGGAATTTCATTCAAAAGGCATTGAGGATTTATTTTTTCCTCCACAGAGAGGGACAAGCTTTGACTAAACTTCTCACTAACTTAGAAATATGCTTTCTCCATGCAGTAGCACAATCTCCAGAGATGGGTCAGTGTAAAAGAGAAAAACACTCCTTCTACCTGTATAGGTAGGTAGAGGGCAATATGCTTTTTCTCCCTGTGCAAACTCATGTTTTATTGAAAGCTCAACTTCCCTGAATGAACTAATTAAATTTGTATTTCACATTAGCTAGAAAAGCTATTTGTAAAGTTGCATGACGATCAGAAACAAGAGTGCGTTTTCACCAGTTAAGTTGGTGAGATCCATGTGGAGATCCACTGCAGGCTCAGCCTCAACTGTAGGTTTCAGATAAATGAATTGCAGCTCACCTAAAATGAAAAGTTCCCTCCCTGTAATTTGATAAAATATTCTTGTAATTTTTTCCTATCACCTTTCGTGATTCTTTATTTCTATTAATAGCATATTTTATAACTTGTAGTTGTGCGTCTTAACTAAAGATGGATTGTATTGTCCCTGTAGCTTGTAGCTTGCTGTTGTCCTAGAACAAGTTTTCCTTCCTTTTCAGCAGATCGCAAACTAATAGGAGAGGATCATCTGACTAACAGCAGTTATTGAATGACAATTAAAACAAATTAAAATATCACATCACACAAAAATTTTTCAGTGTACAACTCCTGAACTTGCCATTTGCTGCATAATTTATGCTTCTTGGAAAGCTGGCCTTGAAGGTGTAATCAAAGGTATTGATACATACAAATCTGGACGTCCTACTGGCTATAAAACTACACATACACGTGGTAGCAAGATACAGTTCTTTAATGTATTTCTGTATCAAGCCAGCTCTTTTAGTAGCAGGAAATTATGAAAACCACTAAAGAAGACAATTTAAAAATGTAACTCCTTAAATCTGTCTCCAAAGAGGTAAAGACAAATATGTAAATCAGCTGTTTATGAAACATTCATGTTTGAATTTAAAAGGCATATCAGTATACAGTGAGCATCACTGATATTAAAGTCAGGAGCTTAATCCTCTAAAGAAAACAAAACACATATAGTGCGTAGGCAGCCTGGCATAGTTCCATCAGATTTTATACATATGAGTTAGGGTGCGGAGGCTATACTTAATTTAAAAATAAGATTGACTAATCTATTTGAGTGCTTACTGCCTTGTAAGCAGAGAAAAGAGTAGCGTGCCAGAATGGAAATCATATGGGCCGGGAATTCCCCTTCTGTTGACCACAGAAGGTATAGGCATAATCCATCAAGAACAGAATGCATGCCATACTTTGTTCATTAGCATTTAAAGAGGCTGTTTGGCATCAGACAACAAATACAATTCTTGCAAGAACTTGGCAGCGGACTGTTTGTCAGTTAATGACAATCCACAGCTTTTTCAAGGAAATACTAAATGTTCCCAGGGCTATTTCTGAATTCTTTTCAGCATGAAGCTTGAAGTGGGGCTAACACATTTGTATAGCAGTGACCAGCTTCCAAGAGAAAACATCAGTTCTGAACCTGAAATCGAAACAGATTTGTTGGCAACACATCAACAAATTGTGATGGAATTACAGGATATGTGATATCACATATCTTATCTTTACATTTATGCATTTCCTAAAATACACCAGTGTGTTTAGCATCTCCATAGGCTACAGTCTGGAAAATGATGGATCTTATTTAGGATTTACATATCAGTATAAACAGTGTGATAAGACACAAAGAGAAAGAAAAAAAGAAGAAAAAAACACCCAAAGTTTTTGTAGCTTTAAGTTAATTATCAATGGGGTTTTTTTGTTAATTGCTCTATTGTTAACAGCATACCAAATTCCCTTCACTCTCTGTGTCAAAATCTTCACCTGTGCTTAAACTAAATAAAAATATATATTTTTGAGATGGGATCTGATTCCAGCCATAGATAACTAAATTTAAGCAAATATAGGTGGGTGTTCATGTATGAGACATATATGTGGGACTCAGTAGCCTAAACATAGTCATCTAGTACCATCTGAGATTCCATACAGGCCTAGCAGTTGCGACACAAGACCCATAAAGAATTCACACCTACTGGAATGGCCATGTGGTATATGTGCCTTAGGACATGTTGAATGGCACTAGACACCTATGTTAAAGCAGTAGAAGCCAACCTTTGTGTCTGAACTCTTGTTTCAATCACTGACATGCATTTGATATCAGAGTTTAGAGAGCTATTCAGCTGCCAAAATGTAGGCATCAGCTTCAAGAAGAGCTGAATAGCTCTCTGGTCTTGCTGGACTGCATTGGTTAAATTTCCACTGACTGTTAGGAGAGCTTAAACCCAGCTATCTCTTATAGAGATGCTTAGTCTAAAGGTAAATCCTATCCTTAATCTTCTGTAAAGAAGAAAAAAGAGATAACTTAAATAACAGATTTATTCTTTTCTTCTCTAAGCTATATGACTGTACATATTTTCAAATGCTCAGTAGCCATGCCTCTTTTTTGTTTTGTTTTGGTTTTTGTGACAAGTCTCAGAAAGCCAGCTTTTTGTGTCATAGTTAGGAACAAATTACTAAGCCCAGATGTAGGTCTGATGCACGGCTGTGATGCTACACCTTAGACTGTTTTGTAAGTGTTACAGACTGTATTGTCTCCTTCTATTGTAAAGGCAGGGACTATTTCCTATCTCAGGAGAAAGATTTTTAATTTTAACATTCTATCCCATAAAGCTTCAAGATATTGCTTCATTTCTTTTTTTTTTTTTTTTTTTTCTTTTAAACATCCAGCCAGATTTATAGGACTTCACCTTGTACATTTGGCTGTGGGCTGAAGACCAATTACTAGTAACAGTGAGCTTCAGGAAGCTTGAAAAACATTCTTTGCTGGGATGAGGATACCAGCTGATGTGATTCCTCCTGATCAGTCTGAAAGTCTAATGAGACTGGAAGAACAGGGAAAAGTTAAGTACTTAGGGGACCTAGAAAGAGATGCTTTGTTTAAAGAACCATAGTTCATATGGCAAGTGACCACCCTGTACTCTTCAAGGTGACTTCTGAATATTCTCAATTGAGGCAATGTATTAAGCAATAAAATAAGCAACAAGACTGACAGAGGAGTTCTTATTAAGCTTGAATTGCAACCTTCACTGCTGAAGTTGCATATAGATTTTAAGCAGAAAGTGTACTGTTGTCAGTCTTGAAGATTTCTCTGATGGAAACTTTCCAGGGAGGCTATCAATAAATTATATTTACATACACTTGAAGATACTTTTACATTGCAGGAGTCCTGGAAAAAAGTCTGAGGGTAAATGAGGTCCAGCTCCAGCATCAGTAAAATTTTCTGTCACAAGCTTCATTTACCATGGAAATGAGTTAATAAATACACACCTGGATCTTATAACCCATGAACTTCATTGCTAAAGAGGGATGATAATATGTTACTGAATCTATTCTAGTTAATGTTTTCTCCTTCCACTTTTTCTACAACGTAAATTTGGGTTACTTACAGTTCGGAAAGTATGTTGACAGTGTGAAATGAAAATCTGATTATTGGAGATACTAGTATAACCTTGCTAGCTGATCTGCTTCATGCAGAGAACAGCAGTGAAGTCAAGGTAGCATTTTTACATGTTGGAAGTTGGAATACAACTGACTAAGGATCATCATGATATACACCAATATTTAGATGGTTGGCATACCATAAATTAGTCTCCTATTTTTGCTGATGGTGTTAATTGTGCTAGTCAGGTTTAGCTAACACTTGCTACAATCACACTTTAATTTGCTATAGAGAGGTATCCTCTAGAGAGCCTCATTGCAACAGCTGTAGGACAGGATGCTCCAACTGAGAAGTCAGAATCCCCATCAGCTCACAAGGTAAGACAACTGTGCTACTACTGCATTAAAAACCATGTCAGTACAGCAACAAAGCAGAAAGGAAGTCATACTGGAGAAAATATGAAGTATGGGTCACTCAGCTAGCACTAGGAGCTTAAATGGAGGTTAACCAGTTTAGGCTTTGTTCCTGGCTCTGCTACAGACTTCCTTTGCTATCTTGGTACCTAGTAGTTTTCCCTTTATCTCACAGAAATAACAGGTATTCCCTTCTTCACACAGGTATAGAGAATGAAAATTTTAAAGGCTGTGAGACACATAGAAGTTACAGTACTGCAGACCGTGGATATTCATAAAATAGAAAGCAAAAACAAGGCATCATATACAATGCATAAGCCAGAACCAAACAAAAGGTTAGAGATAAAGCATACAAATCTATCCAGACAGAATGGGTGGAATTCAGCTAGCTGAACCTTAAATCTCTGACCTAGTCCTAGCCTTTCTGTATAGTAAATGGAGAGCTATAGTCACTTTTAGAGCACAATTCATCTAACCAAATATAGTGTCTCTTTTGGAATGAGATGTTCTGCTCTATTGCTCTCCACCAACTATAAAGAGCCTACAATCATTAGCTCACATCTAGACATCCACACTTAGATGAATCCAGTCCTCAGACTGTAAGAGGAGAAGGACTGTAACAGTCCACATGCAAGAGTTGCCTTTCTGCAGCATTTTGTTACTGCAGTGGTTTTTGTAAGTCAGCTTGGTGAGTACTGTGAGACTTGATAAGGCCTCAGTTTTGAGCAGCATTTTAAACTCTGGCCTGTGCAGTGTTGAATTTGAGAATCCAAAGAGAAGAGCTTGGGAGAGGTATAATATCCTTCATATGCTAGCTGCCAGAAAAAGCAACACTGATAAGTTATCTTGTTATGGAATTAATAAAGTTCTAGATGTCTGTATATGTCCTTTTTGGCCCCTGCCATTCACAATAAAATCATTATTTCATGTTAATAAGAGTCTGATCCTGCACACATCGAAGTAAAAAAAAGTAGAAGTATATTATGCAGAATGATTGGCAATCATAGGCTGAGGTAGACTGATCATCCAATTAAATCATAGAATATTAAAAAGGTCAAAGTAATATAGAGCTAGTCTAATTAATAGACAATGAAATAAAATTCTGATTCTCACACTCTTGAATATAAGCCCAGTCCTGAAAACAAATTACCTACTTTATTTATGAAAGTAGTTCCTTTGACTTCAGGGTACTTCATAAGGGTATGTGGATCCTTGCTTATGGATTACATTGCAGGATCAGTGCCTCAGACTTTAGTTCTTCTGTCCTGTTCAGGTAGTTTTACTAGAATATTTAATTTTTTTCATTCCTTATCTGCATCTTACAAGGACTCTCATATAATCCTTTTTGTCTTCATGAACAGTAGATAAAGATTCAACCCTTTAAAACTTCATTAATATGTTGTCCTAATGATATCAAAGGTATAGTATAATTCAAACGTCAGTTCTATGTCTGTCTTCTGTGGTTTATGTGGATTTCTATTAATATTTAATTTGGTTCATTACCTTATTTATTGTGTGTTGGTTAAAGGAATTCGAAGATGGAGGTGCTGTGTTAACATAAAAGTCTCCTCACACTGAAGCAGGAACCAAATATGATGCATGCACAATAATGTTGGGACTTTGTTTATAATAAACATTTTAAATGACTGATTTTTTCTCATAAATACTCTAAGTAGGATGATCTATGAGATTTCTAATTTATTCTTGTTTAAAATTTAACCATGCTTTTTTAAAGCATATCAATTTTGTTAATACCATGTAATTAAAACATGTCAGTGCACAGCAAGTTTTAGTCTAAATTAATGACTATGAGAATTATTTTAATTAAATAACCAATTATAGAAAAATCGCAAGCATGAGAGCTGACATTTAAATGAATTTCATTTAAATTGCTTCTTAACATTGTCCCATCTAGGACACTAATGCAAAATGAACTATTGTATCAACATAGATTATCACTATTTTTGTATGCACATAATGTATTCATATTCAATCACTGGAACAGAGCTGAATATTTTGTATTGATCTGAAATGTCTATGAACAAAATACGACAGAATAAGCTGAAGTACAAACAAAATTCCCTTGTAGTTCTGTGACACAGTACAGCTGCATTTCTCTTGTTTGCACACGTATATTTTCATAACTCAGTTCTTCATTCACTTATAAATTTCATTTTCCATTTGGTTTTGGTGCAGGGTGAACGTCTAAAATAGCTGAGCATTCAAGTGACTTGTTAAATTCTGGCTCTCTTGTAAACACACATGAAAAATCACGATGAACTATTCAGTTTTCATGTCAGATTTTAAAAAAAATCTTCTCTTAGAAACATTTGCTGGAATACATTTTACTCACTTTTAACTGGAAAGTAAGAATAGCTTACATAGTTAACTAAATTACTCTTCTGCACTGCACAAATCGTTACTGCATTTGTCTAACAATCACATTCAATTTAATCAGATGCATGGTGCAAACTGTGCCAGGAAACTCCTGAAGCTATTTTCAAAAGTGAGTAACAGCGTAATACATTGCAAAATTGTTCTTCTCTACTGTAGCTTTAAAGATGTCACAGAAAAAGGGAAAAAAAGGCTCCTGCGTTTTTGTTCATTGATTAACCAGTAATGTTATGTATAAATAATGTATCTGACAGTATGGCAGCCCACTTGGGACATTCTGCCATTTACTACAAAATAGGATGCAACATGCAACTGAGCAGCAAGAACAAATTAAACATCTTTCCTTGGTAACTTTAGCATTTTTATTAGGTGATAAACATCACAGTGAGAAGAAAAGCAGATGTAGATATTTCAACAATATTAACCTTAATCTAAAGCTATCTAGAGACACAAAATAATATTTATACCTTCCAAAAAAATGTTTAAACTGTGTACAAAATGTGTTGTCCTGATCTCTTTATGTTCTGTGGGACTCCCATGGAAACTAGTTGATGTAGCCATGGTGTAAAACCAGGTTTTTGTTCCAAAATACTGCAACTAAATTCAGTGAAGTGTTATGTATAATCTTATCTTGTTAACTTGTAACACAGAGATATCACTGCAATATGTACTGTGGAGAATTTGCAATGTTAATATAGGTGTGTGTTTTAAAACTGTTGCCCTTGTGAAGTGTTGGTGTTCTAAGTCAAATTAAATTATGATATTAGAAATTTTCATTGAACACAGCCTAAAATTTTCACAGGGTTTCTGTGTTTAGGTTCAAAAATGTTTATGAAACTATTTTATCAGTAGAATAGCAAGTTCTCTTAAAAGCTATTAAAATTATTATATCATTATAAAAGTTACCTAAATATCAGCTCAAAGAGTCTTGGGTCACTGATGGTATTTTAAATGAAATCAATGAGACCCTTTAGTATAGCCGTAAGGAAAATAGAAATTGTAAGGCAAAGAAAGATTATTTTGTAAAGAAAGAAAAAATAAATAAATAGTAAAGGAAATGTATGGCATCTGCCAAACAATTATTTCATAATTATATATTTATGTTCATATATGATCAGTTTTTATAAAATGAGTATTTTTCCCAGGCAAGTACCTGTATTCACTGATTTTGATTGGGAAAAAAAAAACAAACTGAAATAAAAATGTTTAACACCAGTTTTACATAATTATCACTAGTAAAAACTTGACAATGGTATCTGTATTCTCAGATTAATCCAGAGGAGTTAGGTAGCCAAACCCTAATGAAAATCAGTATGAGGTGTTAGCCCAGCTCCCTTTGCCTGCTGTGGAATTTCCAATCACTGCATTAAATATTGTTAAATGGAACAAGTGGGTATTATTCAACATGATTCAATACCATACACCTTGAATTTGTAACTATCATCACTAAATCACATGATCACTAAATCAAAATATCTTTCTGTGTATTGAGCTAAATACCCAATTTAGACTCTCTACTCGTTGTCCTTTTTACATACTGCAAAAGCTGCAGCAGTTTATTTCACATCTACACAATAATTAATCTAATATCCCCTCATATTTAATAGTTACAATGGTTAACGTTTATACCTGAGGTAATTCCCATTGCACAATGAAGAGGATTATCCACTTGATTAAAAATAAATCTTTTCACCCCTGCACTTGATTCTGTACCTCCCTGGGGAAGCTGACCATAATTTCTTTCTTGCTGTACCTCATTCTACAAGTGATGAGCCCATTTTACATGGCCAATACTGAATGTAGCACTGGGCTTTACAGAGGACAGTAATTCAATCTTTTTTTTATCCCAGCTCCATCTGGAAACAAATCCCTGTTACTCAGTTGTTGCCACTGAAACCCAACAGCTATGATGCATTTCCCAATGTTGTGGCCCATGACATGCTGCAGTTGTTATTTTTCTCTCAGACATGGAATAAGCTCAACTGGAATGGTAGTAACTGGAGTAGTAACAAATGGAAAATGGTTGCTGGAAGACTACCATCCAGTCTCAGGTACGGAGAAGTTTGGAAGAAGAAAAACCAAAAGGCAGGGACTGAAGGGCCGAAGGGCAAAGTTTATGAAGTTGATTCAGGCATCCAAAGGAGATAGACACCTAAACTGGGACTCACAATGGCTGGTGTGCTCAGCCAGCTAAGTCCCATGCCAAGTGTCTCTATGAATCCTGACCCAAAGGCTGCACAGGTGCTTAAGTGGGTTAGGAAGTAGTCATTTGTCTGCAAGCAAGCTCCTAATTGCGACTCACCAGTGCTGTAAATTTCCAAATGTTTTGTTGTACCTGGCTGCATATACTTAATTTTCTATTTTATTGGGTTACAAATGCTAGACCATGTCAAATGGACACATGTTTAAGGTGACTCAAAGGAAAGGCAGCTTCCTTCTCAACTGATAGGTTCCCTGTGAGTCATATATGTCTGCTTCAGAAACAATTGTATGTTTTGACTTTGATTCGTAACTCTTATTTTTGCTTACCAGACCCAACAGCTCTGGGGGAGTAAGCTGGATTCTAGTCAGGCTTGTATGTCATCAGTGAAGCTATTCTATCTCCAAGTTTCTCACTGGAATGCCAAATGCTGCCCTTATTTGCACCTTCACAAGCCCACTGGAGACAAGGTGTCTACTCAATTGTAATAATTTGGCCTGAGAAAACTTTACTGTTGGCAGTGACTTTCAGATCCCGGTACACGTTTTCGCTGCTGGCAGTTAAAAAGAAAAAATATTTTTATGCCTAGTCTGAGTAAAACTGATATAAATTCACAGAGATAGAGCAAATACAGAACTCTACCATGCATTTTTGCAATGCTTCATTTCAGAACTAGTTTCTTCCTCATCAACAAAAGCAGCTCTATCAATCAGCTCAGGATGATAATTTGCCACATGGTGATTTATGGATCTTTATGATTTGTAATGGATTTAAGTAAACTTTCTAAAAAGTCTGAAGAAAACTATGGAATGTGCTGCTGTATTTGCACCCAGGAAATTATCTTTGCCCAGTGAAAGAACAAATCTAAGCGTAATAACAGATGAGAAAACATTCATAATGTTCTATTCCAGTAGATGATTATGGTAACAAATTAGAGCAGATTTTCTCTTGAATAAAGATTACCTCCTCAGGTTTATTGCCCAGCTCTGCCAGAAGTCCATACATACTGCAGCAAGGGATGCTATGTAAAAGTTCGAGAGACAGAACACCAACAGCACTAACTTCTGCATGGGATTCTTCTACCTAACAGTTTAGACAACATTGAACAGAATTTTGTGTGTATATGCACTTTTGCATAAGTGCCAAGGGGTGAATAGACATACACCACGATTTTAAAAGAGAAAGCTTGATACCCTTGATAACCTCTAAAGGATGTCCCAACTAAATGGTGAGCACCAGTGTTCAGGTTCATCTTATGGAGAGTGAAGGGTGATATGGACAGTTTTGCAGTTATATTTGAACTATATTTGAGTTTGTGAGGGGAAAAAAATCATGCCATCTCCTGGTTTATATGCTATTCAGCCAGTTACCTACATGTTCACTCATAATACACTCACACCTCAACTGTTTTAACTGTCTAGTATCCAGAATACTACAAACACAGATTTTCAGTCAACGATTCAGGGAGTAATTTCATAATTTCTGGGTGAGCTGCAGAATAGATTTTAGTAAGGTAACCCAAAACTAATACAGAGAACTAAAGTGGTAGTGGAAATATAGAAGATTCTTTTGAAGTTCTCCCAGGCACTTAGAAAAGTACACTTTGTTTTAATTTGTCTACATGCAGGTTTCTGCTATTGGATATTTTTTCTGTCTCTCTTTTCTTTCCTTTTCTGCTGTATTAAGAATCCTCTCTACTTGCAAAAGTCTTCCCTCCAAATGAGGTACATGCCCATTAGGGTCATGTTGAGTATTACTCTTCTAGGGAAATAAAACAACTTGAGCTCTTTAAATTTACCACTGTTCAACTTATCTCTTTTGTAGCTCCTTTCAGATCTCTCAGATTGCTAGTGCAACTGTAAAGTGTGATGGCAAAACCGGATACAGTATCCCTCTATTACCTTTTGTTCTAATGAAGCTAAAAGATTGACACTTCCTTCTCAGCACTCTCCTGCTGAAATGTTTGGGGATTACATGATCATATGAAGCTCATGACATCCTCTATCCCTCAGCTGGAAGTTACTGCCTCCTGTTCCTGAAACATGGCTGCTCATCGTGCACATGATCCTGTTTTGTTGCAATATGGAGTAAAATAAGTTCATCTGGGCTGCCAGTTACTGTCTCCTGGCCCAGGCACAACAATACATCAGCTGTTCCAACAAGGTCATGAAAATTATATAAGAACTCTCTGGATTAGCTCCCAGATAAATCATCACACTAGAAAACAGCAATTCATAGAATCATAGAATATCTCAAGTTGGAAGGGACCCATAAGGATCATCAAGTTCAATGCCCTGCTCCTCACAGGAATACCTAAAACTAAACCGTATGACTAAGAGCATCATCCAGACGCTCCTTGAACTCTGACAGGCTTGGTGCTGTGACCACTTCCCTGGGGAGCCTCTTCCAGTGGCCGACCACCCTCTCAGTGAAGAACCTTTTCCTAATGTCCAACCTGAACTTCCCCTGACGCAGCTTCATTCCATTTTCTCGTGTCCTGTCTCTGGTCACCAGAGAGAGGAGATCAGCACCTCCCCTTAAGGAAGTTGTAGACTGCAATGAGGTCACTCCTCAACCTTCTCTTCTCCAAGCTGAACAAGCCAAGCGACTTCAGCTGCTCTTCCTAAGTCTTGCCCTCGAGGCCTTTCACCATCTTTGTTGCCCTCCTCTGGACACACTCTAAAAGTTTGATGTCCTTCTTATATTGAGGCACCCAAAACTGCACACAGTACTCGAGGTGGGGCCGCACCAATGCAGTGTCGAGTGGGACAGTCACCTCCCTCGCCCGGCTAGCTATGCTGTGCTTGAGGCACCCCAGGACACGGTTGGCCCTTTTGGCTGCCAGCCCACCCTGTGGACTCATATTCAACTTGCCATCAACCCAAACCCCCAGATCTTTTTCTGTGGGGCAGCCTCTTGTCCCTCAATTTCTATGTATAACCAGGATGTATAACCATCCCAGGTGGAGAATCTGGCACTTGCTCATGTTAAATTTAATACAGAAATTGGTTAGTTTTACTCTTTAATCCCCAAATCTTTTTTCAGTCACAGGACACAGTTTGTTTTCATCTAAGTGTGACCTTTCTGCTCTATTTCTTGATGGCATAAGTTTGCATTTGACTCTACTAAGCAGATTTTGCTCTGTAGGAAATTATTAATATACTAAATAATTTTAGGACAGTGCTTATATTATTGCTGTCACTGGTATAGTCTATAGGAAAAGCACACAGCAGAAGTTTGGGGCTGTCTAAACGTAGAAGAAAACATACACCTTTTATTGCTCCCATCTCAGTTAATGGTAAATTATTATCCATTTATTTATTACTATTTTATTGCTTCCTCTTACTTTTGTTGCAAGGAATAAGAATCCTGCCAAGAAGAGTTTAAACAGAGATCCAGACTCTGATCTACTTACTTATTCACACTAACCAAAGGTATTTGCCTAGCAACTTGAACATGTATTTTGGTCTTAAGTTAAGACCTTGATAGAAAACAGAAAATAAAGATATTTCAGGAATACTATATGTTATAAAAACATTCCTGTAGCCTAAATTCATTCCACATAACTTGATACCTAACGCATAGATAAAGAGAAAGTAAGTCTCACTTCCAGGTGGAAATTCCAACTTTAGATTCCAACTTTAGGGCTGAATTGCTCTCTGGATTATGCCTATCTTTTTCCATTTAGACTACCAGTAGCCTGGAGTTAGGTACACAAAGTCATATAGGATGAAATCAGACTTACATGCTTACACTTCTAAATTTTTCCAAGGTTGTTGCTAAAATCCATTTGTGTGTACTATTTTTAATATTTTAGTTTAACAAAAAAAATTGATCATTTAAAAGAAATTTTATTAATAATCCTATAACAATCCTGTATAGTTAAGGTAATGAAGTCCCTGACAACAATAAATGAAGTGCCCACAATTTCCACAAGAAGCTATTAGCTTCCCCTAGCAATGGTTTTTGACATTCAAGATACTTGCTATGGATGCAGAAAAATAAAGCAGTGTTGCAGTTCTTCCCATTGGTAATAAACTGTTCCATAAATAAACATTTACTCTGTTTCCTTCTTAAGAAAATTACCTTTACTGCTTGGATAGATTTTCCAATATATAGGTCAATCTGTCCTAACCTATTCTGAAGGAAAATGAGAAATGTTCCCTATGAACAAGATAAGACATACTGTATCTAATGGCACTGTTTGCAAACACCAAATAGCAGCAGACTCAAGAACTGCAATATAAAGCTATCAATTAATTTTGTTGTAACTGTATGCACCTGTGAACAACTGCTTAATTAAAGAGGCAAACAGAAATCTCTCACAATAATGCTTCAAATTACTTGCATTTATGTGACTCAATTAGTTGGAGTGGATAAATACAATTGGAAAGCTGCCATGTGGACTTCTGGAAATAAAGAAAAGATAGAACTGAAGACATACAAAACCAAATGGGAGGACTCAGGCAGATAAATACAGATAATTCTCAGAGGTTCATAGGCCTATACAAACAGAGAAGATAAAAGAAAAAGATTCTGTGTAAATATACATAAATACCTCATTTACTCTTACGGAGTTCTGCTTTCACAGACAGGAACATTAAGGGGATTGTTTGCTTTGGGCAGCATACTCACAGGGCTCAGATTTGCTTTAATTTTGCCATCAGATATATTAATCCAATTCCTTTTGCCTTTAGGGAGTGGCAGAGGTGTTTACTGCTATTGTAGACACACTAGACTGTCTTGCCTAAGCTCTAAATGTTCCTCCAGAAAGGCACAGGTCTTCCATAATCTCTGACCTATCTGCCTGCCTAAATACTTCAGATACCCTGGGGGTGTTTGGATCAGGAGCGCATTTCGGAAACAAATCTCCTCCTGGTCCCCTTTTCTATGCTGTGGTTCCCATCACAAAGCGGTTCCAGAGCATGTGAACCAATCTTTTTGGGCATGAAACTAAACTGGAAGATGCTCTCCACATGAGCACGCTGAGTGAACATCCATCCTCTGGGACCAGACTGGAGATAGCCCAAAGTGAAAAAATGTGAGGTGCGTGTGGTGTGGACACAAGGTCTTGAGCACCATGAGAGTGCTTCTCTTGGTTTTCACTACCTCCTGACGTAGACATAGCCTAAGGCACACATTAAGCACTTGAATTCCTTCTTCCATTTTCATGTGCCTGCTTCAGAATAGGATTTAACCCCATATATGTCCAAGTCCATTGCTGAAAATGCCTTTTGCTCATCTTCACGTGCAGTTCAGTGTTGTTCAGTAGCATTTCAGGAAAGCTTGCTGCTGACAGCCATTGTCTGCAATGGGGCATTTTATTAACACTGAATGATGGACACCAGGGGCCAGTTAAACAAATTAGACTTCCCTTCTTCTGAGAGGGCTCATCTAGAAATTGCAAAGGGGATAAGAGACGGGATAGATTACACTTAAAAATACTTTCACGTGTAGGGTCCAAAATCTATTTCAGATATTACTTGTTAACTCTGTCTTCTATACACAACCACTATTTTTTTTATTATTATTTTAAAAATAACTGTCTTTTCTGAGGTCACAGTCCCAGGCATTCTGTTCCTTAAAGAGCAGTCAAATACATCTGACCTGGTATTTGGGTTAATGATTTGTACACGTACATTGTAGCTGAGCAGTGAGATATTCTTCCAGGTGGAGCGGGGAGCAAATGACCAGGGCAGAGGAGGGAGCAAGACCTGCTGAAAGCAAAAAGGCAAAATGATTATTTTCTGTGGAAAAAAAATTTTAAGCCAGCTACCTTTTTAGACTTATATGTAACAAAGGCATCAGTTCTTTTGCACCCTCTCTCTCTGGAATACTCACTAGCATATTGGTTTATAGCAGATAGGTTTTTAATATTCAAATACATATAAAAGTTTCTTAATATTTTTGAGGTTAAGACTGAAATGAATTTCATTAAGACACAATTATTCATAGGTTTTAAAGGAATATATGTCCATTTGAGGCAGAAGGGCTACCAATATATTTCAGCTGTTTCATTACACCATTTTCACTACACTAGTATATTTAAAATAACATGTATTTGTTTTTCTTCACTTTCTTTCCTTCTTTACTTTTGATTTCCCTCACCTTTTCCGTTTCTCATTTTTTGTAACTGTAACCTGAAGATCTCAAGTTTCCTCATAATAATTGCTTTGGTTTTTACTTTAATTCTATATTTCCCATTTAGAGCAAGGTCATAAGATATGCATAGCTGGCCCTACTGTTATTTCCCTTCCCCAAAAAGCAAATCATGCAGGTAAAGGCACAAGATACAAATAGATTTGTTAGCCAACCCAATCTGGCTATAAAAATCTACCTGTGACCTGGAGGACAAAACTCCTCACACTTCTAATTGAAGTCAACTACCCAGCTGACAGGCAAATATGCTTTTGAGGGCTCTTTTGCTGCTGTGGTGATAGCATCTTGAGGTTGCTCCCAGATGGAGGGGAGGGAGGTAGAAGTGAGAGTCAGAGAGTGTGACAGTCATTCATCTATCTTGGAAACACTGAGGACCTTGGAAATATGAATTGAATTAGGCTGTGCTTTCATGAACACTTTAACTTAAGTATGAAACGCTGCTTAAGGAGATGATCCCTCCATCCTCCCCACCCCAGCTGTCTGTTCCCACCTTTTCCCTTGTGCCAGCACATGAGATCATATGGCTACCTTGTCAGCTAGGTCTGGGAACTGATCCAACACCCAGCCTCTCAAATGCTAGAACTTTTTAGCTGGATCAGTTCCTCTTGCATAAATGTTAATGGGGGGTGGGGGAGTGGAATATACAGACAGAGGAAGGGTTGAGGGAATTACCACTTTCAGTAGCAGCCTGGCCTTAAATCATCTCAAAGGTGTTTGTAAACCACAGTCTTAGTCACCCACGGGGCTTCAAATGCAGCCCTGACTCAACAGGACTGAGAGCTAGCATTGCACTTTACGGGCAGCGAAGATGTGGTCCTAGGATAATATGGAGGAAAGTTGCCACTTTCAGCACTTGTTGCAGTTCTTATAAGACTAATCAAACTGAAGTAAACTGCATTGCAATATCAAAGATGTATTGTGATAGCACTGAGCATTTCAAAAAAAGGGAGAACAACCACCTTATTTTCAATGATTAAGGCTAGAAAAATCCCATGGCTTTCTCTCCCTCTCTTTCTTTTTCTCTCTCTCTTTTTTTTTTTCCGTTCTTTTGGGGGCAAAGGACTCAGGCTTTATAGTTATTAAATGAACTGAAAATTGTTTCTGCCCAAGCTTATTTTGATCATTATTGATCTAATCAAACTATGCTTCTTTAATAAGAACATCTAAAGCTGAGGGAAATATTTCTAACCAAAACAATGTTGTCAAAAAAATAACTGAGTACAGTTTCTTAGCTACTTATGAGTAGTAGATGACTGTTTTTTCCTTCTGCATGCTAGATATGTATGTACTACACAACAAACCAAGCAGAGCTCCCAGGTCAAAAATCTTGGCAACTTTGAAAGTTCCTCTATCCCTTCCAGCACAGCATGCATTACCTTCAGTTAGCTCCTCCTGGTCAATATAGCTGTGAAGATAGAATCTGCACGCTAATTGTACAACTGGTACCCCAAGTGATGAGAGGCATGACAGGGTTGCACAGTCTTGGCACCGTAACCCATGAGAGTCCCATAACATGTAGTTGTGGCTACAAGTGCAGAGTTCATGAAGAATGTTGAACTTGTAGGACTGTGACCCTGTGTGACGTCTCCTGTGCACTCCAGAGTGAACTCTGAGGACCGAAACGATACTGTATTACTTCCTTTCTTTTCTTCCAATATGTCCTCAGCCCAATTCCAGTGACTGAGCAGCTGTAGGAGTACTGATAAGTGCAATGAGGAATGTGTCTTTAGGGTGGAGGCTATGCTCAGTTCAATAGTCTTGAAGCTTCTTTCTTTCTTTTTTTCTTTTTCTTTCTTTCTTTTTCTTTCTTTCTTTCTCTTTCTTTCTTTCTTTCTTTCCTTCCTTCCTTCCTTCCTTCCTTTCCTTCCTTCTTTCCTTTCTTTCTTCCTCCCTTCTTTCCTTCCTTCCTTCCTTCCTTCCTTCCTTCCTTCCTTCCATTTGCTCAATCTACAGTTCATATATGAAACCACAAGGACTTATCACAAACTGAAAGCAGAATGAAATACACAGGCCTAGAAGGAAGTCCTTTTGACCAAATACAGATACATATGACGTAGATGTGAGCTACCAGTGAGCTAGTCATCCAAGCTCCCTTTACAGATGCTTCTAGGCTGTCATTCATTTCATCTTAAAACAGAAGTCTACAATAGGTCAGGTGAATACTAGACTAGAAACGTGTTTCTCTGCATTGACTGTAAAAGATTATTAGCTAAGTAGGTGACTACAGCAGAGAGATCTAAAGCTGGGTAGCAGGAATCCTGTCACCGACTACAAAATTTGTTCTTAAGTATCATCCTCATCATGGCAATCTCTAATAAAACAAAAGATAATAGACAAATCTTTAATTATCATGTTTGAACTTCAAGCTTGTGTGGGACTTTACCCACAATATCCAAATCTGCCACAAATTAATTAGAATTTTTGCAAAACCCTTTCACATATTCCCACTAATTTTTAGCTTGTCTAAATATTCTCACTCTTCTGCCCAAAGACTATTCCAAATGGCATGGTTATACTACAGATGTATGTAGAAGTAATAAATGAATGAAAAATGCCTAACAAACTTTTCAGTTCTTCAAGAAAGACCTCTGTTAATTTTCCCCTAAAGTGCTAAGTAAAATTGTAGTTTGAATAGATTTGGCAGAAGAAAAACTTACTTAAAACAATTCAATGGCAATGTCAATTTCTTTTCAAGAATATATTGATTCCTTCTTGCAAAATATTACTTCAACCTAAGTTCTGAAATTGAAAATCAGTTTTGAATGGCAAAATATTGTTTGTTCAATGTTCCATTTTCAGAATGCTTTTGTGGTACAAAGGCATTTCACCATTATTCTTCCTGATATCTTTATCTGAATAAAAAAGAAGGAGAAGAAAAAAACTTTGATGCATTGTCATGCTGTGATGGGATATGTTTTTTGAAGTCTTTGCATTGCCTTATTGGTCTTTATTATTTAAATGCCTGCTTTAAATTTATATGATGAATTGAAGTCTGGGGGGGTGTACCCATATTAACTGTAATCCAGCCAGCACTTTGGAGTTTGCTGCTACCCATATTACTTTTGATTTGTGTGGCAAATCTCCAGGTTTGAAGTTTCATTGCAAGTGCCTGAAATCGGAGTAGGATGAGCGTTGTTATTTTCATTGTTTGGAAAACAAAAATGTACCTCTGATAATTTTTGTCTTTGATTACTGCTTCTTCAAAGGATTTAAAACAGAATGAAAGCCTTTGAAAATTTTAGAGATGAAGAGACATGAGAGTTATTCTGTATGCACCAGATAAACAGATGTCTTAGCTTTCAAACTAAACCCAGAAAATATAATCACAAGCTTCATCAGAAACAGATAACAATCTAGGTGCACAGTACTTTGCATTTTACTAATGTGCAATGGGAGAAATAATAATACTACTTCCTTCGCTTGTCTAAATATTTGTTTCAGACTAACAGCTCAAAAAAAATGTTGGTAATAGCAAACAAAATATGATAAATTCCTTTGAGGGGGAAATATTCTCAGCATAATGTCATTATAAGCACAAGTAAACACACTTTGAAATGTATTTGCAAATAAGTAAGACACTCATAATGCTGAAGGTATTAAATTGTGAATTCCCAAATTAATAGGTATCAGATGTCATGAGTGCTTTTCATCCTGTATTAGAGTCACACTGAAAAGTCCCAATAAACTGAAGTTGAAGTTGTAATCATCCAAAGGATGACAACGTGACAGGGCTCATTCTTAATATGTGGAAAAATGCCTGCTTGGAAATATGTAAAACTGTTCAGAAATAGCTGATGGTGTGCATTACTAAGCCAGCCTCTGCAAAATAACTTCCAGGAAACCCTAAAATATGGACAGATTTAAATCACCCACAGAAGAATCATATAAGAAAGAAATGGAGGGTTTCTTATGCTCCTCTTGGTTCCGATACTCAGGATGTTAAACTAGTGCGTGCACCTGTAGATAATGGGCAGCGTAGGGAAAGCCATAGGAAACCTGGCTAAACTGAGCAGAGAAAAGCCCGAAGGAATTCAGGTTCAGTTTATGGATTCCTTAGGCTGGATTAAAAGAAACAAAGTGATTTCTGTAGTGCCAAAACAAGTTCAAATGAGTTACCTCTGTTTATGAAATGATGTGCTCTCACATTAGAAAGTCGGTTTGCTCTGTACAATGGAGGCAAGATACAGTATGGACAACATAGAGTGCTGTAGTTCACCAGAAGAAAATTGAGTTCAAAAGAGAAAGTACAGAAATAGAAGTCACACTCATTTCCACTGCAGAAAATCATAATTAAAATAGTATTCACAGAAGACAGAAGAAATAGTACCAAGAAAAAGAAGGTTCTTCAAAAACACAGGAAAGAAGAGAGAAGATAAAATTCCTATTCAAAAAGGAGAGAAGTGGAAAGTCATGATTAAAATTAGGAGAAAAGGAAAGATCAAGCCTTAAGTAAAAGGAAGAATAAATAGGGATATTTAGAGATTAACAAGGTATAATGAAATATTTGAAAGGTATGTACATGAGTTGTTTCTCCAGGCTTTGAGATCCAGATGTTGCTGATAAGGTGTAAAGTTAGGCTGAACAGGACTTTAGTATTAACGCTGAGATTTAAAACTGAAAGTAATTTGTATTTTGAAAGGCATTAAATACAAAGATCTATCAGAGAGCAGCCAACGCATGAATATTTCAAGACTCTATAACCAGAAGTATAAGCAGTATAATCTTTAGGCTTTCACTGGTAGCTAATTATGATTCTTGTTCTTCTGTATACACTGCTGTACAGATGGCAAGCTGGACCTAGAACACAGATTGCAAGAGATGGAGAAATAATGATATTGGGGAGAATTAAAACCATTTTAGACCAAATATGTTTGATGTGGATTAAATTTTTAGTTAAAGACAAGGCAACATATCCAAAACCCTGGTCTTCTCATGATTGCTTCATTGGCAGTTGCACTTCCATTTAGACCTCAAAGGAAAACTTTGTCTTCATGGTGGCACCCATGGCTATGTCTACACTGGTACATCTGGGGACTGATCCCTGACAACCAGCCCAAGTCGCACAGACTGATTCACCACCACATTATTTTGGGCCAGCTTCTCTGATGCTCCCCTATGGGTTGGTCATATTTTTTTCCTGGAAAGACTCCCTGTGGCTCCTATACTACATTTCTGGTTTTGTGTGTGTATTTTCAGTTTGAAGGGTCTGAACTGATGTGAGGACTTGTGATGCCATCTACAAGGTTAATGACTTATAACATAAAGCTGAGGGGAATTGTCATGTGCCTGAGGATAGTGAGGGTGCTTAAGAATGAAAATCCTCTAGGGGCAAAGTAGGAGGGCTGTTGAGAGAGAAGGGATAACATGTTGTGTGATTTGGACATTGAGGGAAGATAAACTGAGTGAATTGTTCTCAGATGGGTGCCCAGTCTTTGTCTTTGATAGAGCTAGTCGTAGTGTAAGATGGTAAGGTAAGTAACAGTTAATCAGTGTGAATGATTGGGTGTCCAGCTCATTGCTTGCTTTGTTTCTCTGTAAATATATACTTTTAGACCTGATTCTGACCTTGATTTACACTGATGTAAATTAAGCAAAATTCTAGTTGTATTCATATCAATGGAGGAAAACAGCTGCTTTGAGTCAGAGTCAGAGCCCTTGTGGATACTCTATTTTGTCTGCTGTCTTGTCTCAGTGTATTTAAGAACTCTTTCATTCTTAACATACATAAATCAGATATTTAATAATTCAAATGATACTTGGTGTATATATGACACTGAACAGTAAAGTCGGGTTTATGCTATCCTCCATGCTCTGTCTCCTGTTTATGCTCCTTTTTTGTTGGTATTGGTGTGCTCTAATTTCTTTCTGCCTCTCTGTAGATCCCACTGTCTGATTCCCGTTGACATCAGCTTGGTCTAATGTCAGTTGAATATAAAACTGAAATCTTCAGGGAGATCTTTTCCAGTTCTGGCAGTTCTCGAATAGCTAAACTTCATTTCAAGACTGGTTTGTTTTGTTTGTTTTGTTTTGTTTGCAAGGAAATCTCTAGCCTGTATATGGAGAGAGGAATGGTAGCAAATAACTATGCATATAAATTCCTATTTATCGAAAATGAAACTATTATAGCAACATAAAAATCAATGTTTGTCCAATTATTTTCTGCAGGCAGTACAGTACATTGCAACATAGTTTCTTGTTAGATTAAATCAAAACTGTTCTTAAATACCATTTTACCAGCTGTTACTGAATAAAGGGTGAAACAAACAGTTTGTAGTATCAGATATGTAGCTTTCTGGCACACATCTTTGCCAACTTTACAACAGCTGTGTATAATGTATAAAAGAAACAAACACCCTCGATGGTTATTCTTCAGTTTTATTGAAATTCACCTTTTTTTTTCCCCTGAAGTAGCATCCTATATTTGTGCTAGTATAAAGTGAGCCCATTGCCAGTAAAAATGCATCAGAATTCATAAACTAATTCTTAGATTTTCTTTCTTTCAATAATTAACAAAATGGGGTGAAAATATTCTTGCAAGCAATCACACTTCTTAAGAAATTTCTTAGGAGCTTAGCCTCATTTTTTATTATTTATTTTTGTTTCAGTTTTTTCTCTGGGGTTTTTTCCCCCCCAACAGAGATACAATATAGAGATTGCCAGTGCATACTATGTTAGGTCTGTGTATCAGAGACGTATTCAGATGTCTGTGAAGCTTGGGCCCTCTTGAGTTTCTGGATGCTGTGACTCACAAAAGTAATCTCAGCCTATTCAGTGTAATTTATACTTGATCCCTGATTTCATAGGGGCCCTTCCGTGAGCTGCAAACAGTGGAAACAGCCCAAGCTGCTGCAAAATGACAATGTGGCTGTTGTCCGCTTCAGCCAAGCAGGCAATATAATCACGCGGCCACGGGAGGGGTATCCCAATAGCATGAGAAAATCTCAGCCACGGGACCAGTTGCAGATTGTCTTCTGAGTGCTAATCCCAGATCTAAACACTGATTCCTCCTCTTGCTTTGTCTAATCACTTTGCCTTTCTGTTTTGCTTTCCTGCTTGGAAAGTAAGGGTAATAATAATAATAATATTTAGTGTCTTCAGGAGATGGGTTTTTTTCACGAATGAATGTAAGGCAATAGAATGCTCTTCTTAGACAATGTGGGGGTGAGGAGAGTAGACTTGGAAGAACTAAGATTAAAAAAAGTAAAAAGTTTGGAAATGAGAAAATTGAGATCACTAAAAGAGGGGTGGGAGGGAAGAAACCCAAAGAAAACAGAGGGTGAAGAAAGCATAAGAAAAGCATAGCTCAGAGGAACAGGGGAGGTACACTTGCCAAAGGGAGAATGTCAGGCAAAAACATTCTTCTTGTTAAAGAAATGAGCATAACTGAAGAGAAAAGACGAAACCATAAAGAAAAATGAAAGAAGTTGAAGAAAGTTATACTGAGTAGAATGGAACAGGTTTGACAGAAGCAAATGAATGAAGGAGGAGGACAGTTGTTTATAGATTCTTCCACATTTGATGGTAACTGAAATCAGAGATTGCCTTGCAATCAGCTTAATAGGAGTTCATGGCACAGGGACCACTACCTGCTGAGGTTGTGGGTGAAATCTTGTCCCTGGTGAAGTAAAAGGTAAAATTCTAATTACCTCCAGTGGGCCTATGATTTTGCCCCCTGAAATTGGGACTTCTCATAGGAAAACCAGCTGCTTAAGTAAACTAAATTAATTTAGGCGCTCAATAAGGAAAGGTAAGGTATTTGAATATGCATGAAAAAATACCCAACTTGGCAACAACATAAGGAGCATAATAAATAAAAATTGAGTAGAAACCTCAACATCAGTCTTGATAGGAAAGTATTATTATTTTAAAATTAAAATCATTTACATAATACCATATATTTAGGCAGAATTCTATAAAAATAAATACAAGTTCCCTGCCCTGGAGAGATTTCATTCTTAATAAGGCATGACAAACTAATGCAAGGCAAATTAAAACACATAGAAGGAAAGAAAACAGAAAGAGCAAGATATTTAAAAATGAAAAAAATTCTAGATGTTAGAAAAAATGGAATAACAAGCTGAAGGTATAATTTAGGAACCATGTTAGGTTGCAAGCAAGATCATTTGCTTGTGCAGAATTGTTCAAAAACCTCCTGCACTTCACACAAATTTCCAGTGCCCTTGTGTCACTTGAACTACATCATTATTAAGAAATTTAATCTTTTACCAACCCATCTAAGTTTACAAAATATTTCAAGATGACATCTTTTATTTCCCTCATGGCAGAGTCAGTTTTCTTAAAAAGTTCTTTGAAAGCTTACAAGAAGAGCCGATCCTCATGCAAATAAAATATCAAATACTCCATCCTGAGCAGTGGTTTTCTGTGTAGGTACTGAATATTTGTATGTGATTTTAAATTCCAATTTTTTTTTTCTATTGAGCATTGAATTATTTCAAAGAAGAGGTCAGTGGATTAAAAACCAGAAACATAGTCCTTTGCTAGAACAATGTCAAGATAGGTTTCCTGTCAGCTGCCCACCAAGTTCGCTGGTTACTGTAAGTGACATTAATTAATGTTAGTTAATGACCAACACTTTTTAAAACCCCCAAGGAGTTATTCTCTACATTATAATCTCTAAATATTTTTAAATGAGCATTTTACGGAATTTTTCGGGAGAAATTTGGAAAAGTAAGGCTCAGAGTGAGGTCTTCCTTGGCTGAACTGTTTCTGGAGGACCTTCAGGCAGGCTGTACTGTGATGGGACATCTCAGGAGAGGTTTTACCAGAGTTGTTCCAAAGTTCATTCTTGCTCATAATTATCTGCTACAGCATGGTCCTGAAATTTGGAAAATGGCCACTACATACTCACAAGCATCTGTCTAACCACTAGGAAGATTAGTTGTACATCTCTCTTCCTGACACGGGAGACGATTAGGCATCAGAGGGAGGGGACTGAAAGAGCAAGCTAAACAGCTTAAACATTACATATATGGTTGAAAAGGAAAGTAGAAGGCTGCCAGGTCTTTGGATCCTAGAAGACTTTCTCCAAACCTAAAGCTTTGCGATGTGGATTTAATCCAGGAGAGAGGGTAGGCTGAAAGTTCAGAAGGAAGAAAGATTTTAATTTAATGAATGGCTGAACTGATAGAGGGATGAAACCATTACATACTGGCAAGGCATTTTTAATAAAATACCTCCAATTAATTTAACCTACAGACTAACTGGTTAGTGGTGGATAATATGTCTTTGTAAAAGTGAACTCACATGCTTCTGATATTATACCAAATAAAAGTTTTTTTCATGTAATGCAAAAAGAGGTACTCTTTGAAAGATTAACTCCAATATTTTCAAGCATTGGCTTAATATTCAGCTTATATGTAGCATTCTTAAAAAGTCAGTGAACATTAAAACAATTTCACTGCACAGTTATGCTTCATGTAACTTTTTTTTTAATACTATTCTTGATGCCTCAAGATCCTTCCCGTATCTAAATCATCTGAAACTTTAAACCTTACCTTGTCCTCTACTGGATTATTGGTGATTGTATTAGCATTTCAGTGGATGGCACTCTAGAACTGAATTATATTGGGAAATTGTTTTACAACTGCAGTTTAAACATGACCATTACACTGACATAAATTATGCCTTTGTAGTAGATGAGGTATAATAAAGAGTAATAACAACAGTGAAGAGATTTTAAAGATGTAAGGAGCATACAGTGTGATGAAACATTTTGAAAAAAAAAAAAGTTCAAACAAATTCCATTTCAGAGCATTGTGGGGACAATATCCATTTGAAGCATGTTTTGAAGTCAGTTGGGAAAAGGAGCTCCAATTCCTTTGGCTTTCCCACTGAGTTTAATGACAAATATCCCAAAATAGAAGAGTGATTACATATGTCCTCTGTCTCAGAAAAGCTTTTTATCTTCACATTTATCTTCTCAAAAGTCTTAAAACTCTTAGATTCATATGGTCAGAAGTAATGTTACACTTATCCCCCAGTCAGTGTATCCTTACCTGTACTATTTCAAATCCAGTCTCCTTTATCCTCTCATGTCTGTCTGTCAATCTGATCCCTATGCTTGCAATACCCCTCTTATTCCTTTGTGCATTAAAGTTATCAATATCAAAGCAGTAGTGCCACGAAAATAAAGAACTGCAAAGTTAGGATTGCAGTTCTATAATTAAACAAACATATTTTGCTGCATCTCCTACAGGTAAGGTGGCCCTGGGCAGAAAGTTCATGGTCTGTGGTCCTAAGTACAATTTGCCATTATATTCTTAACAGTGCAGTACTTGCTTGATTGGTTTGTTCAAGGAAGGTGATTAACACTGTAGGCTTGCAATGTATCTGTTTAATGTTTTAAACAGTGGGGCAAAAGCATAACAGGTAAGTTGCAAAAGAAAAGCTGTTCATATATACTTCGTAGTATTATGCTTGTGTACAGTGCAGCCCTTATTTAAGCATAATTGATGCCATAACTCTGCAGCAGTAACATTTCTCTTTTGCTTGGTTATTCAGCCTTCCAAAACCCTGCTCTGTCGCAGCAGAGGAATCTGATTCTGAGAGGAAGCTTTCTTTTTCTTTTCATTTTAATACTGTCTTAAAGAACAACTTTTTAGTTTGTTTTCTAATTAGACACTCCCAAAGATCAAGAATTAGAGAGCTTGCTTCATCTTTAAACAGCTGGGTTCCCAGCTGGGTTTGTGTAATGACTTCACTAATTTCCTTTCTTTTAATGTGTTTGTTTTCTATTGGTGAGATGCATTGTTTGGAGTTAGAGTTCCTTTGCAAACAGTACTGCTTCCGCTGTTTTAGTTATCCTGCAGTCGATTCTATAGCTCTGATTTACGAGCTAACCTATTTTATCCAAGTCTGCTTTATGATGATCTGTAATGGTTTTTAGGCTTTCTAGTTTTTCAGCTGCTGTTTAGTTTTCAGGGATTTAAAAAACATTTTTCCAAGATATCATTAGAAGTTAGCAGAATGCTTTCATATATAATAAAATATCTTTAGGCTAATTTGCTGGGAACTTTAACACCCTCATTAGTAGCTTTCTGTGTGTGGCTTAACAATCTTATACATTTGTTGTTTGCAAGTCCTAACTTCCGATTAAGGGGATTTTGTTGGAGTTTAGGGTTGAGAAAACATGAAGGTTTAAACTTTTGGGGAAAGTAGCACTATAAAATTGTAAGATTTTCAAATTGTAATGAAAATTTCCCTTTTTATGAAATTATACTTTCTATTGTGATAGACACACTGCATTCCGTGACAGAACTGGGCACATTATAAGTTTTGGTATGTGTTAATCATAAGCAATGCCTTAAGTTTGCAATGATAACCTTTTATGAGTGTGTGTGTGAATTTTTTTGCTTTGCAGGAGCCTGTCAAGGCAGAAAAATCTCCTTCTGAAAAGAAGTTTCCATTTTCCTTTTTGCAGTACAGGGGTCTACAGCTTGAATATTACCCTGCAAAATTCTTAGCTTTCTGTTTTCCTTTCTTTAACCATGTTAATTAAACTTACTATTCTTATTTCACACAAGGGGACACTGAAAGAGAGCAAAACCAATGCTTTGCTATATAAATGACAAAACTCTACTTGTCTTTATTTGTAGTTTTCTTTTTTGGTACTATCTTTAATTTGCCCCTTCTTTTCCCTCTCACACCATACGACAGGAGTCACATAATTGCATGTATTTTCCTTTTAAGGAATCTGTATTTTTTGGTCTGCAGGAGAGCTCTATCTTTTTCCCTGAAGTCAGAGAAGACAATCAGTGGAAAAGCAGGAATTTCAGGGACCTGCTGACATTTTTAAAGCCATAGCCAAAAAAGCAGGTCTGAAGTGCCTTTCAGAAAGAAGTACCACACAACAGGAATACTTTGAGGCAGGATTACAGCCCTTTTGCTGAGGGGTGTCCCTCCTCTCTGCGCAGACCACACTGACACCTACTCGCCTCTTAACATTATAGCCAGAGCCAGGCAGTGGAAGAAGGTTTACTTGAACTGTCAAGGTGGAAACTGTTTATGCTGAGCTTTGGATGCAAGTTCAGGCACTTTTCTTTTTCGTCCCTATCAGCAATCATCCCTATTGCTGCCAATTCCAAACTTAAACTGCCCTTCAGCCACCCTTGCTCCTTTTCTTGCTTGTTCCCCCCCTGTGCTGACACTCCACTTTTAGTTTTGATCTGATGAAGGTAGATTTTACCTGAACAAGTTATTTTTGGCTGGACACAAGGCAAATCTGGGGAAAGTCCCAAGACAAATAAAAATCCCTGTCATCCTTTCATGGAACGAGCACAAAGGCCAGATTTTGAATTGCCTTAATTTAAATTCTGTGGACCATGAGCCTGCTGAATCTCATGTGTCACCCCAGAAACTTGACTGATTTCTCATAGCTACTATTTATATAATAACTGTATTGTAAAGTTTTTAGAGATCCCTCATGGCAATACACTCTGCCACTGTATAAAATAAGTTTATCTGGAGATTATCAAAAAATCAAGAGTGGAATCATAGAGCTCCTTAACGTACTGTGCAGCCAGCTCTATTAAGTATAGAAACATTTTTTTCTTCCACACCACATGAATTGTGTTTCTAAATACTTGGAGTGGCATATAGTCATAGTCGCTACTGTAAAAGACAGAATTCTCTTGCGAGACACTAATGTTCTATTTATAATTTATTATTGTCTAAAATACAAGGCAGTGATTATGTTTATTCTCAGAAACCAAGTGTTCTCATTTCAGGGTGGGGCTCTTTTGTTTTGTTTCTTTGCAAGCAGAAAATGCAGCCTGTAAAGTAATAATGCGAGGTAAGGCCAGAAGGCGCAAACATTTCTTCACACAGTCACATTCAGTTTTCAGGTACCTGCTTTATGGACTGGCCATGCTGTGGGCTGCCACAACTCTGGGTGACTCTGCTCAGAGGCAGCATGAATCTGGCTGGATTTATTAGCTCAGGCACGAATGCAAATATGGTTATAGTGCCACCAAAGCCAGCTTAGATCCAAAAAGAGTAAAGTAGCTTTCATTTGGCAGAGAGACGAAACAAACTCTAGTGATTTAAGCTGGTCCTGCGCTGGCCAGAATGGATGTTTCAGAACTGTGTTCCCAAAATTAGAGGTAGAAAGAAGAGCAATGCACTGCTTAAAGTTCACTAGTGTGGATGAGAGGCTATTTGGTATGTCTATGCTGCTAAATTAAAAGAAGGCTTGGAGAGAGTACTGAAGCACTGGACCCCATTCATCCACACTGTTTAATTGCTAGTTTATTCCCTGGATTTGTTTCAGAAGGTTTCAGTTTGGCTTTTTCCAGAAAAGTGTGGTATGGGGGGGATCAGCCTTCAGCAACATGAGCACCGTTGATCACTTCAGCCTGGCCCTTGGGTCAGTCCCAGGCTGACTTTTATTTAGCACTAGACACTGCTTTATTACTCCCCTTAACTCAAGTTCAGCACAGTTGTGACAACCTGAGCTGGCTCCTGTAAAAGGGATTCAAGCCTCATCTTCCAGAACAGTGTCCCTTTATCACTCCCATTAAAGTGTCTGAGTGTCTAAAATAGTGCACTGAGGCAGTATGAGCAAGTCGGTAAGACCCGATAGCCTAGCTGTTGGGACTCTGTCCTCAGGGAAAGAAGATGTGGATCTGAGACAGTATTTTGAAAAAAGAGAAGATATTATATTGTATATTATGTCTTGAGTTTGTAAATTAAATGACCTCTGAAAAAGGAAGGAATGCCTTAGGAGACTTAACAAGACACTACCTAATTTCAAAGTGTTCTTTGGCTTTAAAAACAATCTGTGTGATAATGGGATCAGACCTGCCAAGTTTCACGCTTACGTACAGTTGCTGTTTGTGGGAGACATTGGTATGATTTTTTCTCTTCCCCATTCCGTTTGTATTTTTGCTGTCCAACAATCAAATGTATTTGTAGAGTCGCTAGACATTCCAGGGTATTATTTCAGATGTATGTCTCCATAGTTACTGTTTACAGTATCTTCCTCTGCTTAGACTCTTGTGTCAATAAGCTTCTGCATTTGAAAGTAACACATCTTTATTTTTCAGCAAAAGATATTCCTCTCCTCACCAGCCTGCTGATTAGCAACATTTAGGCAGATATTCCTCTCATATATCTTTGGCCATCTAAAAATTAGGCATCTATCATGGCATATCTCGTCAACTGTCTAAATGTAGTCATGTAGTCTAAGCCGGTTACCTAGGCTCCCTCTATAAACAATGGAGAGACATAGCTGCAAAAAATGATTCATTCAAATTATTTTAGATGGTTACCTTAGGAAGCCTGAAATAAGATCCAAGAAGAGACAAACGCCTACACCTCCTCTCACAAGTGGCATCTAATTTTTTCGGATCAAGAAACCAAAACTGTGAAAAGTTTAATTGCACAGGCCCTAAGATACTCTTGTTCAAATACAATCCTCACGGACAGCTTAAGCCCAACAGACCTCAGAGCTGGAGCAGTATTCGGAATTTCCCGATCCTCTGTATGATGTTCTGGGCTGAAGATTACTATTTCTCTTTCATTCTTATTATCTAGGTGAAAACAAAATCAAGATTAGAAAAAGGCAAAAGAGATCAATCTTTATTTTGATTTTTATTTCTCTTTTTTTTTTCTGTCTTGTAGGCTGAGCTCCCTCAAATACCATTCTCAGCTGATATTAATTTATGTAATACATCTAGCATACTATAATACTTCTGGGAAGTAGAACTAACATCCAAACTGCATCTACCTCCTTCATATTCTTTCTTTGCATTTGCCCCATGACATGTCCTATATCTGGCATATTGTACAGGTTGCATATATTACAGTTGTCATCATGGCTCTATGACTTCTTGAGAACAAACTGATCTAATATTTTTTATTGCTATTTCTTGATGCCCTATTCATTTTGTTGCTGCTCCTCTTAGACTCTCCATCAGCTTAAATTACACTGTCTCAGAGACTTGCAAGCCTACTAAACTAAAAACAAATTTAAAGACAGAAGAAGATTGCCTATCATGTTGGGTCTTCTCCACTTCCCCTAGGCCCAATGACATAATCTCTTAAATATTTTGAAATTCATAACGTAAAGTACTCATTTTTTTCACAAAGCATGTGACTGTTCTGAGACAACCACACCTCAGAGGCCATCTTACGAGACCACTGAAAAAGCTATTGCAATGAAAAAGCATCTGAAATAAAGTAGGAGAGCAGGGAATAGCATCTAAACTCACCTCTGTGATTCATACAGAATAACCTTTCCTTTTAATATGTTCAGTACCTGATAACAGCCCTTCCTCAAGGGTCTGTTGGCACTGTAATGAAAACATTTTATAATGTGGTTCCACCATCAAAACCTACTTGCAGGTCTGCAACACCCAACATCACCATCTACCTGATTTCCATCTATGATGCATAGCTGAAGTCCTCAGTGACTACATAACATATTTTGTACAGGGAAAACTTGAGAAACGTTTGAGATAAAGCATTCGTGATCACTCTGTTACAACATAAAACAGGTTGTCAGGAGGTATCAGCCTAAAACACAAAAAGAGCATATGTGGGGCACAATGCAAAACTCTTATTTGGAATACAGATTTTCAAGCACCACTGTTCTCATGAAACGGAAAGAAAAGAGGAAAAAAAACCACTTCAGAACCTAAAATGGCCCAAGCCTGAAATGAAGAACAATACCTGTTAAAGACACTAGTTATTAGATAATAACTAATAGAAATAGAGACGTAGCTACAGCTTTGGGGAGGCCAAGCACTTCTTCTGAATGAGTGCTTTAGTGAGCTGTCTATAGCATCAGACTTTGTTACATCCTCTATCTGTGGCCCAGTAAATCTTAAATTCAGCAGGAGGGTTGTAGGTCACGATGCCCATGCATTGTCCCAGTGTAGGAAATTTGGCTTTAACTCTTCCAGCCTTTCTTCCTTAGCATGAGAAAGTATCCGGATTAGGTCTCTCTTTTCATGGTCAGGTGCTGGTCAGGCAACTCTTCTCCCTCTCTTTTGTTCTTTTCAAACAGAAATAGTGCCTAGCTTTATGAAAATCTTAAAAAGAAAATATATCCCTAGTTCATTTTAAATGGAGTCTGTCTTAAAGCAAAGAACAAATATTTTTTTTCTGGTTTCCTAACTAAAAGTTGACTGGAAACATTGCAGAATACAGCCACGTAGTATCTTTGAACACATGCCTTATGTTCGAGCATATAGGCTGCAACATTTTTCACTGTTCTATGTTAAATCATGCATTCAGTTGTTTCCATTTATACTGCATCAAAGCAGTTGAAATCCAATTGAAAAGTTTCTTTAGACAGCCATTGTGCAGGAACATGATGTCAATATTAATAAAGGCTGAATTTCCCCTTGGCTCACTTCTTACAGATAAGCTTTTCAATAATACACTGCTTGCACCAAAGGTCTGATGGGACTGGGAATAGTAAAAAACACTAATAAAAGAATGTTGAATGTTTTTATATTAAATTTCCCCACAGGCAAACTGAAAAGCCTACTTAGAGTACGCCAATCAACATGGCACTTATTAAATGTAACAAGAGTCCTGTTACAACAGATCTTTAAAGCCCCTAAATATGAATTAGAAAATAAAGACAAAAGACAATTACAGATGTATTTCTAGTTTGAAGCCCTGGACACCTCACCTGATACTGACTAACCTGACACTATGTTTGATCTTCAAAAAGACTCCATTTTTATCAGCCTACAGCTATATTTTTATTACTGCTATTTACTGTAGTTAAGAATTTTATCCTTTCCATTTCCAGTCTTTTAAAGTGCATTTTTATGTTTGAGAAAAATACTGTAATTATTTAGAAATAAGTGAAGTCAGTAAATAGGGTACAATACCCACATAGCTTTGGGTTGAGTAATATAAGGAAAATGGAAGCATCTAAGTAAAAGTAGTGGCTACGGTTAGGCCAATTAGAACAAATGCTTATGTCTTCTAATCAGAACATGGACGACTGAGTGCCTGAAAAACATTTCATTGTGAGGATTACATCTGTTTCACAAAAGCTTGTCTCTTATACCTGAATTTAAGCAATATTTTCACCCTGTCAAGGTAGTGACAAATATATTAAATCTGTCTGTCTTCTGAGATTGCGAACCCCAATCTGAGATTTTGCCTTGGGCACAGCAATAAAAAATAAACTCAATTGTTCAGCATAGGGTTTATTTTCTGCAGATGGAAAGAGAAAGGAAAAAGGTTGCAGGACCTTTTGCAGGATTGTAGTTTGTAAACAACTGGCTTAAATTAATCTAAATAGCTGTGAAACATTTAAACTTCTATGAAACTGGGACAATTCCTGTAACAGTATTGGCATTTATGTTAATTGGTATGTATGAATTTGGAAAAAGAGGTGTATTTATTAAATAAAAAAAGAAAATAATAAAGTTTTTGTGTAATCCATGCTAACATTAAGTGTTTTGTTTGAAGATGTAAGTAAAGTGCAAGGCGATAGTTATCAAAGTCTGTTCTGTGGACTCAGTAGTTAGATTCTAAGTTTGTCACGTGGAAACTTAAATGTCATTTAAAAATGCTGACAACACACTAAATATGTTCCTATCACATTTTGATGAGTCTGCACTGAAATCCATTGGGATCTTTCAGGTGATTTCCCATTTATATTGGATCATATGTTAAATAAACAACCTCTGTATTTGTCACAAAGAAGTTACACATTTATTAACAGGACAAGAGGCAGTGTCGGTCTTAAAATGTTATCCAGGCTATGGAATACTTTGAAACCTTAGCTTAGGACAGTTTTCTGTTTTCCATGTCCCACAACTCTAAAATATGTAAAATAACATCTTGCATTTATGAATAAATACTGAAATGGACAGGATTAGGTGTCATAGCTTCCAAGATAACTTAACACTTGATAAATATTTGAGTTACTGCTTCAATATCAGTATTTTATTGTATGAGTAACATACATATTTTATTCAAAGTTTACTTAAGCAAAAGTTGCAATGATATTCTATCAGGTATTGTTGGGTTTTTGCTGTAGACTTGCAGAGGCAAATTTGATTGTGTCATCTTTGTAATGCTGCTGGAAAAATAAATATTTCCAATAGCCATATTACAGGAAAAATGTATTTCCCATAGACAAACTGGAGAATGAATGCTATTGATATCAGCAGGTATAAGCTATGCCTCAATGTGATAGCTAGCAAATTTATTCACCAAGTAGCAACAGAATTAGCAAGAGTCATTATATTTTACATGCAAATTTGAAACTAATTAATATTCAGTAGAATAGCTGGTCTATAACTTGTATGGAGTAATCATAAATTCATTCTGTCTGTTAAGTTGAAAGATAAACAAAAACAGACTGCTAAAACAAGTTATGGATTTCAATAGAAGATATTTCCTAAAGAAAGTTCAGTAAAATGTGGGTAAAACCAACCAGTCTGAAAAGTTAAGGGATGAAAACAGAGAGGAGATTTGGTATTACTTTGGGAAGGGGCACAAATCTGGAGAAAGATGAGCTCGACCTACTGACATGAATATCTATGTTAAGAGGGATATCAAGAAAATGCGGAGAGCAAAAAGCAGAGGGAAGTACAGAAAAATTATAAAAACTTCCTAAGAGGTCAAGAATTAAAAATCAAGAAATAAAAAATCAGACTGAATAAGACACTGTGAAAATCACTAAAACAAACAACAAAATAAATGTTCAAAACCAGAAATGAGAATATGGAAAGATTTATCCTATACAGTTACTGCCTATGTGTCATTAACTGAATGAGTACCTTGGTTTTTAATAGGACGTTGCAGCTAATTATAGTGGCAAAAGCCAGATGAATAACAAGAATGACGTTATAAACTCGGAATTATTATAACCAAGATGGGAACAGAACACCTAAGTCTTAATGCTGTCAAACCACATGTCTGTTTTCTCTCTGTCCCGGAATGCTAAAAGAGCCAATGTGTGGAATTACAGGTCCAACAGCGGTTTTCTATCAATTCAACAGTGCAAATAGTACAGATGGAGGAAAACAAATGCAATGCATCCAGGGAGGAAGAGGGTGAGAAATCTATCAAGACAACTTTAAGTCTGTTAATAGTTACTTTCCTTCAGTTTTATGGAATAACTTCAGTTTGGGACAGACGTAAAGTAAACCGACCTAAAGGATTTTGAATTTAAGCTTTTTTAATTGTACTTGAGATGATGTAGGAATGAGTACGTCTCATCTGAGTGAGTGTAATTTCTCTAGTTTTCTGAATCACCTATGACTGCATAAATCCTTGGATCGATAGATTTTAAGGTCATAAGAAATCATTATGGTAATCTAGTCTGATCAATATCCATACAATCTCATCATTAATTTCTTCACTGAACTGGTGGCTTCTCTTTGACCAATGACATAGATTTTTAAACATGTTCCCTTGATTGGAAAACTCTTGCTGATAGAATCTGTATGTCATCAAATATGTCATCATGTACCAAAGACATGTATATTACAGGTATGTAACCTTCTGACTGATACTAGCTTCCTACCCATCAAATTGTTCCATTTGTTTATGGAGATCCATTTACATCAGAAAGTTGCAAATGATCCAGCAACACCTCTGTTATAACTTTGTAAACATTTTATTTAAGAACTAGCTGAAAGCAATACTTGAAACTATCTACAGACTTAGCATATATTCAATATGGAAATGATCTGACAACAGAACTGAAATCAGTTTTTACCCATGTACAAATGTAGCGTGAGACAGTTACTGTCTTGTCCTTCCCGGAATGTTGTCAGACCCTTTTCGCTTTCAAATCTGGATTCTGTGAAGCCAAAAGCTGTGAAAGTTTTCAGAAAGGCAAGCTAATGTTTAGATTGAATAAACACTTTAAAGATGTTTTCTTTTTTGCTTTGTCCTAGCAGGGGGAAAAAAAAAAAGAGGTTAAAAGTTAAGATCAGTTTCCTGTGGGGAAGCTGATGAAATGTTTCATTATCTGTGCAGGGAGGCAGACAACTTCAAGGAAATGTCACTAACTTAGCATGATATTCTTAAAGTAAGTATCATCTCACCCAACAAAACCACAGGAACACATTATAAGAAAGATCTGTGAAGTAAAATTAAAAAATCCGAGGTAAATTTCTAAGGAGGACATTTTCTTCTTCCTCCCTAACATATAATTAGAGCCCCGCATGGAACAGATGGGTCAGCCTGGTAAATGAGGGCACCTTATTACTTTGTGGCATCTGATAGACATAGAAAGATTGAACATTTTAATTTGACAAAAAGTATATATAAATTTTAGACATTTTCAACAAGTAGAAGATGACTTAGCCTTTCCTGCCACTATTCATGCTTTCACGTCACATTTTGGTAGTGGCATCTGAGCAGAGACAAGGCTGTTAAACAATCAATTGAACATTTGTTTCTCACTTCACATTGATATCCCAGGAGGAGGGATGTTGTCCAACAAACACCAGTCTTATTTGTAAATAAGACATAGGATATCTATTCCCTTTCCCTCTCCTCTTTCCCCCAGTGGGAACCTGGAAGGGGAAAGAAAGGGGAATTTCTCAGTCAAGACTCCCTTTCTTTTTCCTCATCTACCCCTCAGTTAAGCATATGGGCTTCCAATTAAAGAACGAGAACAACAGTCCCTTCTTTTCTGTCAGATAATTTTGAAATTCTTCATGAACACTATTACATTTTTAAAGCTAAATTCTAATTTAGTCTAAGGAGGTGTAATTCTTAACTTTATTCATCACATTTTGCAGTGTCTGGTATTTAAGAAAAGCAAATAAAAAGTAGCCGCCAAGCAGTTGATCAAGAAGAAATCTGATCATATTCACAAAGTTTAACTGCTAATAAAAATTTAAAAAGTGATCTTGTCCCAAAAGACCTCTAAAGGGAGGCTCACAATGAGTCAGTGATAAAACGGCTTGCACTTCCATGACGTTAAGCAGGCCTGAGCAAGCCAATCTCTCTGCAATAGCTTTATCAAGGCTGCTTGTTGATTGATAGCAGGAAACTGCATAGTTTTCTGCTTCCTTGTGTATACACAGGATGCCAAACATATCTCACTAAGAACATCTGCACTCTTTTCTCAAGAGAGTTTTGAAGAGTGCAAAGCAGCAGGGCCAAATGCTGTGCCATGTAGATTCTGCTGCCATAACAGGTAGCTTGCTATACTGCACCAGGCAGAGCTGCTCTGCAGATAGATAACCAAAAAGGCAGGTAATTGCCAGGGAAGGGCGAATCCACTAATCCACTCACACTTTCTCTTTCCTCCACTAAATCCTCACCAGGGAGTAAGAGGAGTGATGTGGTTTTTTGCTGTGAAATAAGTGAGCAAACTCTCAAGTTTTAAAAAAAGGAAGTTGGAAATTAGTAATGATTTTTCTGATTAGACTAACTCTTAAAATCCTGATGATTTTGAAAATATGATGCAAAATGAAGTTCTGTGTAAAATCAGGAGGTACATCACTCTCATTACCATTACCAGTTCAGGCAATGTCTTAAAAAGCATTCCAGGCATGTGCTCCAAAAAAAGACTGATTTGACTATTTTATCTGCAAACCCTTTGATTTGCTATATGGTGAAGATTTAAGTGAAACTTTAGTTTGTAAAAATAGTTCAGAACAAGAAGTTGGCACCACCAAACAATTATGCCACTTCTCCATAGTTCTTGGATGGCGAATAGATCCTATATGCAAAAAAAGAAAGTTTCTGTGCACACAAGGGCAGGGGAGGAGATGGAATAATTAGCCAGTTGCTATAGTAACACAGATAGAACTAGGACATCCCACTCACATGAAAAGTTCATCTTAGATTTTGGTTAAGTATTCCTAATATAGCCCTTTTTCTTGGCTTTGAAAATCCTAGATTCTCAGGTTTGCTGTGATTACAGTGAAAACTCATTTAGGTTTTCCACAGAATTCAGGTATCAGCAGAAATAAAATCTTCTAGGGTAGGGTAATTGCTAGGGTAAATTGCTAGGGTAAACCTGACTGGGCATCTGCACACCATAAAATAGGAGCATTGGCAGAGAAGGGGAGAAAATTCAAGACAGAGCTGTCTCATTGCTCTTTCCATTCAATCAGCGCTCCAGAAGTTTGAAATAATAACAGTCTGTGTAAGACTGCTGTCTATCCAGAATACCTTGTTCTCCCAAATACCAATGAGTTTGTCAACTTAGATTTTATCACCTCCAAGAGCTGTCAATTTCCCTGGGAAATTTGAAAAAGCTTCTTGGAGAAGGACACATAGTCTGCTGGACACTGCACAGAGACACTAGAGACTTGCCTTAAATTACTGCCTTAGTGTTTGCAACTGGCCAAATCATACGACATGCCTACATAGATGAAAAACCAGTTCTGAGCTCTGCTTCTGGATCAGTGCTGTCTTAGATAGGAGCAGGTATAATCAGTGTGTGGAAGAGCTCAGGATCGTCCATGTAGACCATCCTGTGCTTCTGTTCTTATCAGTGAAAGGGGGACAGTACTCAACACCTTCACAGAGACACTTGAAGATAACTAGTGTTAATATCTGTGAGGTGGTCAGACACTTTGGTGAGGAAAGACAGGTAAGTGCTCAGTTTGTGAATACACTCCTTTGACTCTACCATTTGCTCACCATTCTCCAATCATTCTGGTTATCCTTAGCACGTTCCAGATTCTCCCAGTGGTGAAGAAGCAGCTGGCTTTGCTCTTGAGATATATATTACCCCTGATAACTGAATGTCCCACAGAAGCTTTCGCTGGAAACCAGAGTCCTGAAATTTCAAGCAGAACCTGGTATGCAACCAGGCTTATTCTGCAGTCTTTTCTGGACTGATTTCCAGATAAGATATACACTCATTTGTGCTGCTGGAGTCATAAAAATGATCAACAGGTAAACAGAAAATTCTTTTGAAAATTTGGCTTCTAAGTAAAGCTTAGTTTGTCATTTTATAAATTGGCAATAATGATGTTCATGTGAGACCTTTGGATGGAAGTTTCTCTAGGAACTTAAGGTATTATTAATAGTAATTGCACTTTTATTGATAGCATGATACTTCATCTGTCAAAAGTGGATTAATGCTGTTGAAGCAAATTCAATACTATCCTAATATACATACCAGATACATCAGGCTCCTTTTCCTCCTATGGTCTTTTTTTCTCATCACATTGTTGCTATTTTTCTAGCTTTTGCTGAGATGACACTAAGCATATTAAACACTTCAGAAAATAAACTACCAGGTACGTTTCTTCTACCATAGCACTATTCCCTAGCCATTGCTAAGAACCATGATTCATCTTTGGAAAGTAAACACCTAATGAAATTACTATTTTTTTCCGATATTGTAGAGTGACATACATAATAATCCATCTAAATACAGACCAGATGGGACATACCCTAGAGCAACAATAAATGACAAAGAAACAGTTGATAATTTGTTGATTTTTTTTCAACTTTTTATGGACTGTATGGTGGCATTCTGAGCATTGAGGTCAATGTCAATATACTCTTGCGTTCACTGGGGACTTGTGTTACAGTTAGAAAATTTAACCTTAACACTTGATTTACTTAAATAAGACCAAAATATATTAATGTAAATATTAATAATCCATTCAGAAATAATCTGAAGATTGTCTCCTGTAAAAACTGAAGGCAAAAAATGTGGTCATAAAATGCATATTATAGTCTCCTTTACAGGACTACTATCTTTATTATTAGTATCAGAAAGTATGCAAAGCTGAAACATTTATAAATGGCTTCAAGTTGTGCAAGGAGAGGTTTAGATTGGATATTAGGAAAAATTTCTTTACTGAAAGGGTGGTCAAGCATTGGAACAGGCTGCCCAGAGAGGTGGTGGAGTCACCATCCCTGGAGGAGTTCAAAAAACATGTAGATGTGGCACTTTGGGACATGGTTTAGTAGGCAGGGAGGTGTTGGGTTGATGGTTGCACTAGATGATCTTAGAGGTCTTTTCCAACCTAAATGATTCTATGATTCTATAAAAGCTGGTCTTCAAACGTTTGTGATTGTCAGGACATATTTTTTCTTAGTGAACTTGAAATTTCTCTGGTTGAAGCTAGTTCCCAGAAGATTTTTTTTTTTTATGAATTATCAATCCTTAAAAGTAAAGAAAAAAATTCTGATTTTTATAATTATTTTATCTATATGCTTATAAAATGGAGAAAAAAATAAAAAAGAGCCATTTAAATTTAAGAGCTCTGTTCTCAGTGAGACACAATTGACATTGGAAGAGGTGACTCTGGAAGAGCACTGGAGTAATTTCTGCTCAAACTATACTGACAAGTAGGCTAGGTACTCCCAGAGCAGAAAAGCACTGAAGGCAGTGGTATAGAAATGCTTCTGCTCTGCTGAAACGTTCCCACAACTAAGGTAATTCACAGAGGTCAATTATATTAGCATTCAACTCTGTCCAATAAATAGACTAGCATTAATGGACTGATGTGAAGCTTAGGGTCTATCCTTCACATAAAACTGTAAATTTTCTATGATCAACTGCCCTGAGCTCTGGATGGAGCCTCTAGGCTAAGCAGCAGATGAACGTGGATTTCAATATCACAATTTGGGATGCAAAAGCCTGCATTCTAACTAAATCCCACTTTAGTCACCTATGTCCTTTTATGGCCCTGCATATATTAGACAATTAGAACAATTAATTAAATAGCTTTCATTTTCTAACTACTGTAAAACAATTCAGGTCTTGGGTGACTAATGTCAGAACCACCAAGTATGCACTGCTTACTATAAGCTATTTTTCAGGTTTCCAGAGTCCAACCATTTCACAACTATTCTTTGGAAAAAAAAAAAGGTAGATGGAATTATTCAGTTTAATGTATAAAAGTATGTTTTTCACCCTCTATTGATTCAATCTTATTTTGTATGAATAGCCATGCTTTCTAATTAAACCAAGTGACAACTCTTATAGTGTTCTTGTATGTGCCAATACATCTTAGATCTACATGATTTGAAATTGAAAAAGTATTCATAACATTAACCTTTACCTACCATCTTTTTTGTTACTGTAGGCAAAAAAAATCTTGTGAGAAAAAGTATTTGGTACAGAAAGGACATAATTGCACATCTTCCTTTGCTAATAAATGACTAATCGGTCATTCATTCATTCACTTCATATTAATTGTTAAAAGATTAATCATGATGAACTAACGTATTATAAATATCCACATTATATGTGGATCCATGGAAATTCCATTGCAATATGGCGATTAACTAATGTACTATTATTTTAAAGTTAATTTTTGTAGCATTAGAAGTAACTATGAAGAAAGGATTTGGGGAATTTTTTCCTATTATTTTTCTTTTAAAATAATTTTATATTTTATCATATTAGAAAAGTGAATCCAGGGAGAGAAAAAGCAAGAATCTGAAGCTATTTCATTTTATTTCCCTAGTTTCTTTCATTTTCAGCTTGTATTAATGATTTTTTTAAATAGCAAATATCACGGTCCAGTCATTCTACTGAGAAGTAACAGCTGTCTACTATGAAAATTAATAGTTCTCAACTTCTCCAAGCTTGTAATGAAGAACATAAGAAAATTCAAAATTCTATTATTATATTACAAAATTCTATTATTATATTAAAAAAAAAAGACCAACAATTTCTGAGATCCATAGATACACTAAATAAATAAATTTATCTAGGGAACAGTCATCTTTATTATTCTTTTTTGCCTTAGCCTTGGTTAAGAAATCAGATCTTCGGTATTCACGATGTGTGCTTTTTTCTGGTTTTGCTTTGAATTTCAAAGATACATGCTTATTCAATATTCAGTTCGTGTCTTTGTGTATACATACATGCACACACATACATACACACAGGTCCTTCAGGTGTGGGGGATAGCACTGTTTAATTTGAAACTTTGACAATAATTCCAGTTAGAATTTCAGTTATGGGCAACTGTGCTAGGTTTTAAATCACTGGATTTTTTTAATAAATTTTCACTTACAACAATGCAACTATAAAAAAAAAAGAAGTTAAAAAAATATTGTGTTGTCAGTGATAAGAAAAAACTAAGAAATCATTAGGCTTATTTAAATCACAAGACATTTAAATAGTATTTTTATTTTTTAATATATTAGGATTCTGATGTTTGGGCTTTATGTCTGCAGATCATGAGCACACTACTGTGTGAGCACCTCCTTAGTCCCTGGCAGTTTTTGGCTTTGTGCAGAGCTGCATAACACTTCTTGGTGTTTGTCTACCACTACTGGTATCCTTCCACAACACAAGAATCCTTGAACTTTAGGCTTTAGAACTTTAATTTTGAGCCACCTCTTTAAGTAAATCCAGTTGGTCTGTGGTCTGAGTCAGTCCTCCCCTTTAAAATTTCATTTGATTGTTTTCAAAAGAGTTTGAAGAGCAGATTTTTGTAAAAAGATACCTCTGAAAAAAAATAAGATAAGCAGTAGTTCAAACTGCTTGTAAATAAGACTGTTTATACCCTATTCCAGAAGGTTGCTGGATGACAATCTGAGATCAATGGAATTTAAACTTTGTTTAGGTACTTTCCTAAATCATTTTCATTCATCTTCACAGCAAAATGAAAAAAGAATATTAACTTTGAAATCAATACAAACTGTCATACCAATACTTCAGTGAAATTTCCATGGTTTTTTTTACATGTCTTTGAAATCAGTTGTGTTTAAGACTACAGGATCTCTTGAACTTGCTCCCTTGATTTCAGGAAGTTCATGGTTTTTGGAGTGTGACTCTTAGAAGAAAAGAAACATCCTTGGAACACCGAATATTGATGCATAAAGTGTTAACAAAGATGTTAAAAATCTAAATTAGTTATGAAACTTTGTGCTGGAAACATTCCCATACTCAAATATCAAACATGGTGTAGAAAACTTATTAAGGCAAGTATCTATATCAAACATTGCAGTAACCAACTTTTGGAGGGAAAAAAAATTCAGTCCCCGTCTGACAGTTGTGATGATACTGATCAGTAACCAAGACTGCAGACTGTTGGTTGATGTTGAAGTTAAATGCATATGACAGAAATAGCAGCAGTGATGGATGGCTTTGGATCTGCTGAACTGACAAAATGCTACAATGCTTAGGATGCTTGGTTGTCAGTAAAAACAGGCAACATCGGGACATGATATCTGAAGTCTTTACATGACATAATATGAAATGATGGTCAGCACTGAACCTTGACTACTTGACATTAGCAGTGTTAATTTATATGTAAGAATCTGCCTACCACAGCTGTGATACAGGTCATTTGTTGAAATATCAACATGGAGTACAAACTAACATATGGAAGTTGAAGCTAATGCAGCTACAAAGACATATGAAACTCAAACTTTTGTACTGACGACTATGTACAGTGGGGCATCCTTCTCTAGATCTTTCAAAAGCAGGTGTTTGTGAGGAAACCATCTCACACATATTCTGAGGGCACTCAAATCCATGTTGTGATTCCTTTTTTCAACCTTCACATAACTTAGAGGAAAAGAAAAACAAAAAATCAAACAGATAAGCCAGCAAAAGCTGGCAGCTCATAGAATACCATGACATGTGTAAGTTGCTTTTGTACACCAGGTCACCATTTCTGTCCATCCATCCTTAGTGTTTTCATTACATCAGCATCCCATAGCTGGCCATCAAACTTTTTTTCCCCATTCTGGTCCTATTGTACTTTTCTACTCTTTTCTTTCAGTTAAAGCAATCTCCTTCAAACAAATCCATCAAGTTAGTTTAGGAATTAACATGATTATTGCCTCCATTTGTGGGTCATAACCCTTTTCCTGATTTTGTCCATTACTAAGACTGAAAGCCCTTTGGAGAAGACCCATTTGCTATTTTGTACAATGTCTAACACATATGGTTCCCATTTTTACCTAATCCTCTGGTAATATCATAGTAAATAATATCAAAAATGGGTATGTTGAGCTACCAGGGAAAATGGTTTCATCTGCACTGTTGTGTTAGGTGGATTCAAGGCCAAACCTACATTACTTCTTTCTTTTTAGGTATGACCCTAGTGCAAGCTCTGAGCTGACCCACCTGTTATTTCCTGAAGGAAACTTCAGGTTTGCACTTGCCTTAAGATGCTTGCACTTACCTGACACAAAGGGAGGTACTCTGTGCAATTTCCAGCAATTCCCTCTTGCAGGGCAGTGGTAGAGAGGGTGATCTGGCATCCTTCCCATTATTTGTCATTCTAATATCCTACCTTTGTTCTGTAGAATGGGATTCACCCACATGACTTTAGCTGTATAAGAGTTAAATGCCAAGAACTGCATCCTCTGTAGTAAAAAGAGAGAGACAGATAGGTCCAGAAGATGTCCTTCTCAGTCCTTCTCACTTAGGCATCTACTTTAGGATGCAACAAATTGCTTCTGGAGACACCTGGATCACTCTTTAAAACCAGAAACCTGTTTGATTGAAAATCACCATAAATAATTTTACTCTACTTTTATTTTCTACCCAGCAGCCAAATTTTTCTTTCTCATTCCTACATAGGTATAACAAATGTGTGTTAAATTAGGCTCATATTTTTATTTTTTCATTGCTTCTCTGAATATTTTTATTATGCTTAAATTTCAGCGGTTAATCTGATACACAATCATATTTGTGGGAGGGAAAAGTATTTGTACTTTCCAGTAAATGCTGACTTTGCTGAAATAATTTTTATTGCCTGGAGAAATAATCATATTTTTTGTAAATATCTGTAAAATTTGATCTTATACTTACCTAGCAGTGTTTTAAAAATTGGGTGGAGACAGAGTATACTTTTAAAATACACTTATCTGACTTTTATTACTGATCCACTTTCTCATTCCCAGACTTCATGGTGGGAAGTGTCATCCTTTTCAGTCACCCTAATACAGATTAAAATTAGCAAGAAGCAGTTCTGACCTATTGATTGCAAGAAGAAAATAAATGCAGATATATACTGTTCGCTAGGTGTTAGGACTGTTAGTATTGGTACTACAAGTAAGGAAATTAATTTTTACGTTTAAAACCCAGCTTTTGAAAGAAAAATAAAGACAAAAGTTCAGACACCAAAACAATAGGAACTACAGATCATTCCATCAAGTATTAGATAGAAAAAGGAGGTGAAAGAAGAGAAAGGGAGAACAGTAATAGGAAAACTAATAGAAAAACAGATCCAATGTGCCTGCATTGATTTTTGTGATTACTGTTTATTAAAATGTGGTGGATACAGATTATCTTTCTTTCAAATGCTCTGTATTTATTATTGCTTCATTTGCCTTGAAATGATAACTGCAGGCACTTAAATAAATGGATTCCAACATTGTCTAGTTTCATTCTACCATCCTTGTCTGTGATAAGTACCCCTGTACAAATGTTATTTTGAAACTTCTTTAAGCAATGTTTCTGTTAATCACAAGATATTTCATTGTATGTCTTCTGTAGTGCTTGTACTGCCTACATTGTCTTTCTTACTCTAATGGTAGGAGAATATTTTCTAGTATGAAAAATTGCTGTACTTTTGGAAACAAGTTTTACTGTGATTTTATATTTATAATTTATATTTTTCAGTTAGGCATTCTAAGATATGGCAGAATCACTGGCTCTGCTACAGACTTCCTAGGTGACCCTTTGTACGAGTCCATCTAGGTTATGGCCATCTAAGTAAATTAAAGGTGGCCAGGCATGTTCCTGGGAACTGAGGCCCTCTGGCATGGAACATGCATACCTATGCTAATAAGATGCTTTTTTTCTCCCAGGCAGGGTAGCTGTTTGCAAACTGGCCATTGGAAATGGTCCCTGGACTTACCTAACCCCCAAACTGAAATCACAAATTGTTTGTACGGTGCTAGTTGGATTAGCCAAAATTTTGTCAGAAACTGCTCTAACAGACATAGGAACATTTCCAGGCTCTGCTTAATCTACCAGTAGAGATGTATCTTTAAACTCCGTACACCCAATTTCTAAAACTATCATGATACAGATGGGCATACATTACAATTCTAAGAAGTTTTATGAAATGGAAGTTAGGTATGTAGATGCCTATGAAAATCTCACTAACTGCCTTGTTGCATTACCTAATTGCATCTTTAGATGGTTATGTGCATTTTAAAATGTCTGCCTGTAAAATAGAATTTATAGTTTCTCCCTTGTTTGTCTTGCAGCTCTCAGAGAATGACTACACTGCAGTCTGTGGCTATGGGCTAGAAGCCTGGTCGGGTTTTACAGCCAGTGCTGAGCTCTGTACTATGACAATACACTAATTATACACCAGCTAGTCAACTAAAAGCTTACTTAGGTATGTCTACGAGTGGCATTAATGATATAGATGTCATACCTATAGAAGCAGGATTGTCTCTCTAGGGTAAGGAAGGTAGGCACTACTTCTTTACTCACACAAACTATGAATTTACAGTCCAGCACCTGTGGTGTCAGGATTATTCTCTCCCATCTGGAGAACTGTTTTTTGTTTGAAGTGGTTATGGAATGCTGCTGAATGCTGCTGTTGATGAACTACTTTCAATAGGCCAATTGCAGGTGTAAATCTACCTAGAAAACCCTACAGTGACAGTCTGGAAATTCCCCAGTTTCTAATCACAATTTCAATATTATTCTCTTTCACCAACAAGAGCTAAAAGTGATCTTTTGTTTTAGCAGTAATCCCCTAATTGCTGAGTTGTTACAATCTGTATTTTTGCTATGTATGAAGTTTTGTTATTTCAAATAAATTATGCTTATTTATAATTGACTTAAAACACTCCTTTACTCTCATTATAGTTCTAAATGTGTTTTTTCTTTACATGTTCCCACCCTAATGACTTCAAAATCTTAATTCAGGAATGTAGTTAGACTACTTCTCTGAAGGTTTGAAAAGCACTCAGGAATGCCTGATGGATGAATCAACTACCAAAGTTTGATATATGAATTAAGATATATAGAGAGATCTCCATAATGAATACAAAAGCCATTTGCATTAATTTCAGAGTGAACTATCAAACTTACAAACTTTTCATGGCAGCAGTGTTGCATTTTATTGAAGTGGTAATTTCATAATTCTCAGAGATGGTACACTCATTACTCTATATAACAGCATGAAGATACTGTAGAGTGCCTTCAGTAGACAGGAATAGTTATATGGTGCTACCAAGTAGTTTGCCCTCTTTTATTTCAAATCAGAAGGAAAGGAAAACATAAATACACAGAATCCACCATGAAAGCAGGAATGCAGTAATGGTGCAGACCTTCTTCTGAGCGCTCTTTCTGCTTACTAGTACATGCCATCTCCTATTCTGTGCATGTTGTTTAAGGCAATGCCAGTCTTTCTGTTTTCCAGCTCCTCAGTGATTCTGCCTTACTCTGTTTCCTGCATAGAACAAGTCATATGGGCTTGGGCCTTTTTCCTACACTTTTTCAGCAGTTCAGGGTATTCTTTATCAATGTTCAAAACTCAAGTGCTTAGTTTATAGGACGGTCTGGTTAGATCAATAAAAGAAGACAAGGGACCAATTCCTACCCCTGCAGGCAGAGTGAAGAATCTTGCACCTGTAATACCTAGGATGAGCAAATGTGTTGTGTCCACACCATAGAGCATTCTGTTCTGGAGTTCCTCTGGGCCTGGAGTTGTGTTTCTATTGGTCTGGTACTATTCCGTGTGTTTTGTATGTCTTGACAAATTAAACTGTTTTAAACAGTGCAAGGGCTTTGCTGCAGCTCAGCAAAGAGGTTGGCATTCCCATAGCAGGAAACTGAAGAAACTGTGCTGCATGCTGTGAGGTGTGGCATAAAGCAACTTTAAGGTTGCTGAGGGTGCAAAGTTTCCCAGGATAAAGCTGAAGAACAGCTGTGGCTGGAGAGAGCCACATATGAGATAGACTTATCCTGGACGGTCTTTTGAGAGACATCCCTGAGATTAAATATCTGCTGTTCTCTACTTGGGTATTATTTTGAGTATAGCTAGTTGGAGCAGTCCAGAACAGAGCCAGAGAGTGAGCTAAACAGTGAAGACACAGAGCAGAGACTTCCATTATCCAAGTTTTTGTCCTAGACCTGTTTTATTTAGGAAGGTGGCCATACATCTTAGACTGCAAGTGTAAGATCAGGCATGGGATCGAGGCCGTATTTTTTGCCAAAAATGCTTCAGTGAAGGTCTCCATCTGAATTCTGAAACCTGGCTGAGGAGAAAGATGAGGTTTATTGACCTGTCAGCATGCACACAGGTCTACTTCTGTTCTGTGAACAAGGTTGGTGGTGCTGATCATGCAGAGTCCCCCACTCTCTTCTATCAGCCCTTGCAGCAATGTTACATCATTAATGTTGGACAGGTCCTTCCTAGAAGGTCTGACGTCATGTAAAACATTGGCTGTTGAGATGTATAGGATGCTTGCAATTAGTCTCAGAGCAATGGTGATCTTGCAACATCTGAATTACAGGATGCTTGGATGAGCAATGTACACATGTAAAGTCCAGGTCTCAGGGTATATCATACCTTTAATATGTAGAGAAGGACAATTGCCTCTCACATATGACTCAGAAACGTAAAGAGGGGTATTTCATAAAGTTCATAAAGTCTGATACATATTTGTCAGCTATACTGCTTGTATTAGGCGTACATTCCCCTATATAACTCCCAGGAAACTGAGACTAGAGAAATATGCCACAGGAAAGTGTGTCTTTGAATTAACAAAGCCTTATGGAAGTTCTGCTCTTTTGTTTTGTTGTTTTGGGGGATTTTTTTTGTTCCAAGAGAAATCCAGCCAGTCTATTCAGCCCAAGTACTTCTGTAAAGAGGGAAAAAAGGATCAAGGAAACAAAGGAAACAGTCATTGACTCAAAAAGCTCATTGTATTTAATATAGCTTTTTCATTAGTTCTTTTTTTTTTTGATTCTAGGAAATTTTGCCCTTTAAAATTACTTCTTTGTTTGCACTTCCTTTCAGAAAAGAAATGTTTTCATTCCAATTGGGTGTCCTTTTTAAACAACAAAAATCTTTTCTACAACTCCCAATTCCTTGGGTCTTCTCTTTCTAACACCAAGTAATTTGTCTTTTGTTAAGCACAAACCTACTTTTGTGAGAAGTACTTCAAAATAAACAAAGCCCACGACATACACCTGTCGAGCTTTTCATGGTGTATGTTGTAAGCAGATCCAATAGTATGCAAACACCTGAACCTCATTTTGAAGATCTCAAAGGTCATTTAAATGAATACACAATTAAGGTATTTTTATGAGTTTGATTACATCTCTCTTGCGTATGTTTTTGAGGACTGAAGAAGGGGGTCATAAAATACTGCTTCAAAGATAATTCCCTGGCAATTCTAGGAACGTCATCATAGCATTTACAACAAATGAGTAATGGAGAAGAAGAAAAATGACCATGTAAGCAACTTGGAACATAAATTTAGTTTAAAACTCATAGTTTATGGATTCTTCAACCACATAGTTGAATGGCCAAAAAGAAAGAAGTAATCCTTATCTAATCCTTATCGGTATTTTTCCTTTTTGTGTTCCTGTCATGTAAGTTACTTGGGGCAGGGAATGTTTGTGTATTGTCTAGTATTGTAATAATTTAGTCTGAATTTAGAGCATTTGGGTAATGTCTTAAAAGAAAAATAATAAACATAGTCCTACTTTGATGTAGATACACAGATACCACTGCCACTTTGCAAAGTTCTTCCAAATTGAGTTGGCTACAATCTTCCCATAGTCATAGTAACATCACAAGATGGGAACAAGTGCAGGAATGGCAATGAGAAAGCTATGAAAATATGTATTTATAATAGTAAGTACCTGTAGTTTCCACTGAAAGACTCGAATATTTGATGCATGTCATGGCAAAACACTCCACATTACCTAATCCAGAGGGAGCAAGGAGTTAACCAGAGTTTAATTTCCCACTCTGCTCCCCTCAGGTAAATGACAGAAGAGTCTGATCACAGGCAGAAGAGAAAACATGTTTTGGAATTAGTGTTCTGCAACCAACTATCATACAATGGGTTTTACCCTAAAATAAAAATGCATTTTGTATGTATTTTCCGACTAATAACGACTTCTGAACTATAGCCTTGAGTGAGTGAGAAGACCTCAAGAGCATTTCTTTGTTTTTCCTTTAAGTCATTCCACCACTTACACATACAGGCATCAAAATCTGTCATTTTTCATTTTAAGAACAATGTTATGAATGGAAAATGTAGCTAAGTAGCTCAGTCATCTCAGCATCGATTACTCCTTCCCTCCTGGTTGTAATGAGGATTGCTTTTTATGATTATTAGGATGGCTTTTTGCTATTGCCAAGGCACTGGCATGATCACTTTCATGCTTTCATGAACTCTTCTTTTTTGGGTCATTGACAGCAGGATTACACTGATTAAATGTATCTGTTCAAAGTAGGTCAGATGAATCCTCCCTATGTGGAGAATTTTTCACTGTAAGTACAAGGGATCCTGGGGCGACTGTTCACACTGAAGTAAAATCACAAGAATCCAAACTTTCCCGTCTTTTTGAAGCAGGGAAGAAACTCCGATGAATTTTTCCACCTTACTACAGCCTAGCAATTTCTTATGAAAACATTCTTCTCCATTAAAAGCATAACCACAGATCCACAGTGCGTTGCAATTTATGCTTTTAAAGTAGTACTACACCAAAGCGTTCTGCAAACATTGCGTAGCCACACAGGAAGACAGCCCATGGTCGTTAGTTTACCGTCACATCTTCCCTTGTATTACTGACTACCAGGTTCTTCATATGGGCAAAAGTCTTAGAGGATACATGAGTTATCATCCACTTCTGCTTCATTCCTAAAACATCCAGAGCTCTTTCTGATACGTTATGAAGAAATTCAAAGGCATTATGATAGCTTCCAGGAAATATTCTTGTCCCTAAAACACAGAATGAAAACCAAAGTGAAACAAGATGCAGTTTCTTTGCTGTAAAATACAGTCTGAGTTACAGTCTTGTGCTCCAAAAGAGACATTTTATCTTCTTACTTTCCCAGCACATACTGAGTACCTAGCATGTCAGAGGAAAAAGGAGTTCTGGGCTCTGCCTCCAAGAACGCCTACGGATTTTACACTAAAACTCTACTTTCTTTATTTATCTGGAAGTGTCTTCACTCAACAAAGAATAAGACTGACATTCCTAGGAAATTTCTTTAGGAGAAAAACTCCTAGAGTTTTCAGTCTTATTCTTTGGAAATCAATGGAAAATTGGAAGCCCAAACTTGATTTAGAAGCTGAAGCAATGTATCTTAAGCCTTTGCCTGCACACCAGAGGAACTTCAGAATAAAGAAAAAAGAGCCCTCATTAGGCATGAGAGTTGTGGTCTCAGACAAAATTTAGGTATCTACTGCAACACAGAATTCCATATCAACAGAATTTAGGTATCAACTGGCTCAGGTTGAACAAAGATTTGAAAAAGCATGTAAACTCCTATCTAACTTGCTGTAGAAATACTCAGTTATAGCTAAGTCCTGGGAACTGTGTGTTCCAAGCTTTGCTTTAGTGCTTAGGCCAGGCAAACAGGTTAGAGTGGATTATAAATCTAAAATATTCTACTTAGAGGAGGATTACACTGTCTGAAATTACAGCAGGATATTGTAATTTAGTGGTCCTAATCTTACAGAAATCTTTCAGATACTAGTTGCTCCCTACATGCTGTGTTAGTTCTCTTAGTGCATGCAGGGAATTCATAGCTCTGTGAATTTCTAGAACTTTGCACAGACTTCAAAAATAACAAAAAAGACCATTTTATTACTCCTGGCATAGTACTTAGGAGTTTGGGGGTTATTTGGTTTTGTTTGTTTGTTGGAGGGGGGGTTTGCCTTCTGCCATCATTTTCAGACATTTAATACTATTAATTGTAATATTAAATTTGGATATGTTTTCTTAAATGCATCAAAATTGTATATATGTATATAAATATTATTTCCTACATTAGACCTATCCTAACACAAGTCTGGCTGGTTTGGGTTTGGTTTTATTTGTTCATTCCCCCTCTTTTTATTGAAAGAATTTTCCATATTTTATTCCTTAATTTTGTCCTTTTCAAAAACTGACCAATCGTGTCAGCTTCTGACATTAATTATGCTGCCAATGGTTTTTTTTCCCAGCTTCATCTGAGGTGTGACTTACTAGGAGTTTTCATTCACTTAACTTTTTAAACATTGGGAACACTAGTAAATAAAATACTAACATTTCATTTAACATCCACTTTGAGCAGATTTTAACAGCCTTGTGGCCAGTGAATCAGTGGAGCTCTGTCTAGCAGTAGCATAGTAGGAAACTTTGAGATAAAATAGACTAGGTTAACAAATACTCCATAAAACATAGTAAACAAATTGAACAGCAAAATTTAAAACCCAAATAGAAAAACTGCAACTGTGTCAATGTAAAAAGATCCCATTTGTCATTTTTGTATTTTCACATGGCAGACTTTAGGTTAAAAGAATTTTGTTCTATTCTAACCCTGGAAATGAATCAAGTAAGGTTTTCCATTAGATTTTGTATAACTAATACAAGCTTTTGTTTATTGTATATTATCTTTTATAAAACAGGTGCTCTAAACTATGCTTTTGATATCTTTGCATTGTAAAATTCTAAAGAAGAGGAAATATTTTACCTACCTCTTACTGGTTTTATGTAAATATCTGCACTGTTTACATATGTACACAGTGTGGTCACAAGATCCATTGTAACTGCAAGATTGGGCTGAATTATGAGGTTGTCTGGCAAGTCTCTACTGATCATGATACACACTGCAGTCAACTATCCCATAGAAGGATGCAAACTACAGTGAGGTCCAAGAAGAGAAATAAAGGAGAAATTTAAGTGGTCTTTGCAGTCAATCTTCTGCTATTGTGGAAAGGAAAAGAACAGAAGATACTGGAGGATGGGTAGCTAGTGAGGAATTGAAGGATTTTTTTGAAAATCTGGGACTACATCAAGGCCACAGAAAGGACAATGTATTTTAGATGGCATGCAGCTCATCAAAGGGAGGACAGTGAACTCGTCTTCTGTTTGGGTGACAGAAAAAGCATAGAAGTGGAATGGAGGGGCATTAGCGAGGCAAATGTAGTTCAAATCAGCATGTCATGAACAAATCAAAACAATAACCAAAATCATGAAGAAAAGACATTTTTTCAGTTGCTTACATGTCAATTAGAGGTAACGAGCAAGAAGAACTGGAAATTCTCATTGAAAAGACGAAATGTTACACAGCTGAAACAAGTGAAATCTGGTGGAATGATTCATATTACTGGAATACTAAAATCACCCATTAAAACCTGTTTGGGAGGGACAGAATAAATAAAAGAGTAAGATGCTATGATGGAGATGTTGGCACCCCAGAATCAAAAGATATTGAACACAAAAGGCATGGCTCTCTTCTCTGAAATCTGTGACTGAGAGGCACAGAAGTATCTGCCTTCTGGGCCTTTCTGTAATGTGTGCAGGGGCAGGGGAGGAGACAGATCATTGTGGAGAATTTCAGCTTGGGAGACTCGTATAAAAGAAATTCAAACACTGGAACAAGTTGACCAGAAAGGTTGTGGAGTCTCCATCCCCATACATATTTAAAACCCAAGTGGGCATGGTCCTGGGAAACCTGCTCTTGGTGATGCTGCTTTCAGCAGGGTGATTGGATAAGATGATCTCCAGAGATGCCTTCTGACCTCAACTACCATGTGATTCTGTGAAAATCAGTGAAATCCAGCAGTTAAAGTTACTACTACTAATAATAACTCAATAATTGAGTATGATAGAAGAGGTGGATATGACAGAAGGATACGGATACACAATCTTGTTACTGGATAACTGTGAGACACCAATGTGATACAACTTCAAAATTGGAAAACAATACATTAAAGTGTACCAATGGCTGTGTTTCTTGTAGCTATGGGAAAGTATTAATATCATTGTACATGTATACCTCAGTTTCAGCCCTGTTTAAGAAGGATGACTTAACCATGGTACAGGCTCTTAAAACTTTATTATTTTTGTGAAAACTGGCTAAGTTTTCTATTGAAAACACCAAGAAAATAAGCCCCACCATGGGAAAAAACAAAGCTAAGGAAAACAGGCATAAATTCAGGTTGTAAATATGAAGCAGACTTGTAACTAGTAGAAAGAAGAAGCCCTGAACAACTTTCAGGAGAGTAACAGGAAAATAAATGGTACTTTATAAGCTGATGGATTATGGCTGATATTTGTTGGCAACAGCATGGGGCTGGACCCCAAGACCTCCTTCAGGAGCTAAATATATATAGAATTTCTAAATGACTGTGACACAAATTACATAACAGCCAAGAAAAGATAATTTTACTTTGGATATGAGAATGATGGGTAAAAACTGCTTAATCACTGGAATGGTTTAGGAATTTTATTTTGACTAAAGCTTGTTTATTATTGCTTATTGTGGGTAAGCAAGCAAGGAAAAGACCCATCAGTAATATGTATGCTTAGTTTTTGAAAGAACTATTTTCACAAAGATGAGGATGAGCACAGCTGATTTGGTTTTGGGGAAGAAGAAAAAAAGATTAATTAAAACTAAGAATTTTTAAATAACTTTTAATAATTTAAGAATATAATTTATTAGAAGATTAAAATCTTTTGCTTCTATGGTGAAGACAGAATAACTTTGGTTAATTTTGGCCGGAAGGGGGAAAAAAGAGAGTAATAGACTATAAATAATACAAAATAGCAGTTGTGAAATGCAAAAATTTATATAAGGAAACTAAGAAGAGAACATTAGTACAACAAAAGTATTGTTTTATCACTACATGGAGGTCATAAAATTGTTGAAAATCATGACAAAAACCCTACAAAACCTGTATTTCCAGTTTCACACCTTTGGGGATGACATGCTAGAAAAGCAAGAAACAGAAGCTTAGGCAAAAGAATTTCTTAATCATAGTGACTTTATTCTCAAAAGAGTTCAGGAGTTACAAGTCTTTGAGAAAAACATTCTTTGAAGAGCTGTTGTCCATCACTCTGACTTTACGCTTTTTGAGAATTTTGTTGAAATTCTGGACTGGGAGACTCTGACCCTTGCTTATACTGCTTCCATGTAACAACAGGCTGAGGTGATCTCAGCCCTCATCTAAGAAACCCTGTCCTCCCTGATGCCATAGGAGTTAAATAGTTTTCTTACTGAAATCATTCTGATTTACAAAGAATGTACACAGAGGTTCCATTACTCCAAACACAGTACAATTAAACAACAGGAGAGCATTTCCTTTCTCACAGTTCTATGCCAGCTTTCGAGACAGCACATCACTCAAAAAGCTCTCCCTGTTTCATTTATCTCATGACTGCAGTGTTTTTCCATGTTTTCATTCCTCTTGGTACTATTTTTTGGCTTGTTTTCTGACTCTTTCTCTCTTATAGATGCAGAGCTACATGCAAATCAGTTACATTCCCCTGAATTTGTATTCAGTGTAATCATGGGGTGAAAACTTCTACTGTTTCATTAATTATAAGGAGGGGGATGCTTAATTGTTTCCTCATGTTTCCCCGTATGGAAATATTTAGCATCTTCTTTGACCTCAAGGATCTCTGTGATTGCCCATGTGTCTAAAGTGCTTGATCGTAGTATCCTAAATTCACATATATTGCAAGATTAATAAGCAGTCAGTAAATACATGAAGAATTGATTAACACACCACTCTCAAACGTGGTTTTTTTTCGGTAAGAGCCCTTTATCAAGTAATGGTTTCAAATACGGGTGGTAAGAACTAGGAATTAGATTATGTTATTCAACATTTCCATATGCTTTAGTAAATATCAAAACACTGTTGATACATTACATTGCTGACAGAGATTGGCAGAGTGGTACATAATTATGAAGACCAGGAAGTTATAAAGAAAAATTTGGATTGCTTGGCAAGCTGAACCCATTAGAGTTAAATGCAAAATTATGCATCTAGGTCACATCTAAACAGTAGAAAACTATATTCTGGAAATCAGTAGCTCAGGAAACAATGAGAGGTGTCATAATATCATCGTTCCCTGCATGATAACGTGGCAAAAAGAACTGCTTCAGGTTTTTGAGGTACAAACAGGTAAGGTGATGTTTAGGTCCCGAAAGATTATTCTTCTGCTAGAATACTGTGTTCAGATCTGGTGTCAGTTTGAGAACACAACTCATGTTTACCACTGGGAATGATTAACCAAAAGAACAAAACAGCAAGAGGAGTGGTTGATTTTTCATTTCTTAGCACTTAAAAAATGAAGACAGCATGACTTTCTGGAAATACGATTTTTTCAAATGCCAGGTTTCTATAATCAAACTAAATAGTAGAATTAATTAAATGGTTAACTCTAAGGTTATTAACTTAAGGTCTTAAACTCTATCATTTGATGAGTCATTTTTTATTGACTGAGTCACTCAGGGTTACATTTTCAACCTCTGTAAAGAAAACCCATTGATTTTGGAAACTTTTGGGTTCAGTCTGGTGCATGAAGAACAGATGTATGAAAGACTCAGTGATAGGGTGGCAGACATGTTGTGGACGTAGAGTCTTGCTCTCATTTCTGTAACTGCTGTGATCTACTTAGGTAGTAGTATCCCAGTCACTGAGGATGGGCACTTTATTCAGTTTAGTTACAGCTCCTGAAGGGCTCAGGTGGGAGTTTGGCTGAGTATTCTGTATAGAACTGGAAAAGGATTATAAAAAATGATATATGGACCTGAGTACAGAAAAAAAATGAATTTTTCCTTGATTAGGAGCTGAAGATGTCCTTGACAGCATTGTAAATCACTACTGCCTCACTAGCCAATCCTGCACCTGTGCGGGGAAATAGTAATGATGACATTTTCTTACTCCTCCAGCACCCAACAGGAATGTCAATAGCCTGAAATGTATAATTTCTGGACTGTGATAATTTCCCTCTCTTCTGATCGCATTGATTTGACTGCATCTGTTTCGCTTGAAATTCTCCATGTTTTTCTCATTTAAAGAAAAAAACAAATAAATGACCTGCCTCTCCATTAAGGGATCTTTTATTGATATCCTACCCCATTCTTCCTAGATCTGCCCTCTTGCTCCACGTGCCATCAGCCATGATGATATACGTCTCTCTCATTTTTGCAAGAACGGGAATCAAACTGCTTCCCTTAGCAGTTCTGCTCTCAGTCTGCTCTGTCACCCACGATGGAGCAGAAGCCTTCCAAAAATGCTAGCTATAAGACAAAAGTTAAAAGTGCAGACATAGTTGGGAAGCAAAAGGAAGTTTGACCATCAGCCTAGAAATCAGGCCCTGAGATCTATAGATGGAAATCTTGGTGACAAACCCCATTTCCTAAATCTTTTACTGATTTATGCCCCTGCAAGGCACCAGATTATGCTTCTCTTTCCAGCGAACCATACTCACCACTGGCTTATGGATCATCCTGCTCTTTGTTTGCTCTTTTGTGGCATCAGAGCTCTTACACTTTTGCCTTCAGTGACCTAGGTTCTCCAGAGAGGCTGAGGGAGCCTTCTCCAAGCTAAATTAAAGCCTGATGAACAGGGAGTGAGGGGTAGGTGTTTAACTTTTTCTCATGATGAGGGCACTGGATCCCAGATATTTCCCTGCCTTACAAGTATTTGAGATTATTAGGCAAACAGTGGAGAGCACCACCAGTTTCATCTGTACTGATTTATAAGAATATAATTGTCCTGTTGATTACTAGGCCTCCTTTGATCACACTTACAGCTTGGGTCACTGGGTCCAGTTTTTGTCTTTGAGTAACAGTTTGAGTTAGAACTTACAAATCGGGTAGGCTGAAGTCCATTTAACTTTATATATATATATCAAGCAAACATCTACACCTGAGTGAGTTGCCTAGGCTCACCTTATAGTCAATGAAGGGAAACACATTTTTAGGGAGAAATTAATTTACCTATTTGAGATGTTTACATTAGGATGAGATAAATGAATCCCTGAAAAGGCTCTTGTACTCAGGTGCCTATATTCCTTGTCCACAAAGGCAGTGCGGGTTGACTAGCTCAGATGCAAATGTCTATACTGCTGGTGGTGCCACATTCGCTCCCAGGACTCTTAGCACTAGTGTCCTCACTGGGACATACAGACAAGACACCTGCAGCTTAAATGTGCCTAAATCCCACGCCAGTCCTTGGATGAACATCTCCTACTGGATAACCCAGGTGTCCTGCTCCATGATTTACCCATTCATCAGTCAAAGGGCATGGATCTGTCTGGAATTAAAGTTACCTAAAAAGTCCCTTGTCAATGCTGGGTTCCGACATACAGGTTTTCTAGACAGTTTTCTTTGATGTAAGTAGATATATCCCACTTCAGTGAGGTGTTTAATCCCAAAGAAGTGCTCTGTGTCTAGCGCAAAAATATTTTAGTGTTTTTCCTACTCTGAATGCTACGGTAGTTTTAGAAAGCTGTATGATAATTTACTGATGCATCAGAACTATGTCAGTATTAAATATTATTGGGCATAAAAGAAAAAATGTGGCACAACTATTTAATTTTGACATAATATCAAATAAAACGTTATGCTTTCATACTTTTATAGCTACAAAGTATTGCCTACTTTTTTAAAGAAATTAAACACATGAAGCAGATGTCCTGTGGGAACAATCTGGTTTGGTCTGGCAGCAGATTCTCTTTCACTAGCTTGAGATATTGTAACTGAAACATGTACATAAAGTTTAACTGTATATGTAATTACAGTAAATAGTGCTTTATCAGATTTCTAGTTATTCAATATCCCTTCAAGATTTAACTGTTCAATCTCTTTGTGCTTCTCATTGTCCTACTATTATTGTACCACTGTCTTTTATACTACATACTATAGATTACCTTATTTTAGCAGTATTTTCTGGTCTTATTATTGCTATAGAATCTTCATTTAAAATGTTATAATCTTTATAGGTAAGAATAGGTATTTTAAATCACAATTTTTAAGCAGAAAAACCGGACTGTTAAACTTGATCAGAAACTGTAAAGTTGGTGCTCATCTTCTAGACATCTTTGTTGGTCGTTAGAATCATCAGTCTCAAAATTGGACAGAACAGACATGGGGAAAATTAAATGCTTAACGTTCTCAGAAGCCAAAAATCAGAGCAGACATTGCCAGCGTGAAGAGAGTAAAGTTTAAATGCCACCTTTCAAAGAGTTGCTCTGTGCTTTACTCAGGGCATAGAAGAGACTTCTCATTTGGGGACTGTTCATGTGAGGTCTGATTTTCAATGCATACAGTTTTGGAGGGAGGGAGGGAGCGACACTCCTTTTTAGCAAAGGCAGTCACCATGCACAAAAGAGATCTGTTTAGTTGAAATGGAGCAGAGAGGTGAAACCTCTCAGGCACTAGGCACGCACGGAGTTAGACGATTGCTACAAGGGAAGTCTGAGGACTTTGTTGGCGTGTAGAACTTGCATTAGCAGACCTAGACTGTAAATACTGTGATGGTTTGGAGCGTGACTGGCACTACATGGTCTCTCCATTTGTCTGCATCACAGTACATGGTACCACCATTGGCAGGTCCTTCCTCAAAATCAACACCAGTAGTATTGACACCAGACTGCCTCTCGAAATTTGGCAGGAAACGTGTCAGAATCTGGAGTCCCTCAGCATAGCACGAGTACAGCGTTGCTTGTACGCTGCCTCCACGGACTCTGTATTCTCACTCTCACACATCTTGCCTGACAGAACAGTAAAGCTGAAACTAAAGAAGGAAATATTTATTTAGTAAGATTTAGGTCAGGCTTTTAGTTAGACTAAGTGGTTACAGTCAAAACATAAAAAATGCAACCCTACTTGATACCAAAGCTTTCTAATTACTTAGCTCATCTTATCTAGAATTCCTAAAACATCCCTCAGCCTTTACAGCTGTGGATCCTTAAAAGGAAGCCCTTAGAGCTTGGGCTCTCAAATGTTAGCTTCGGACACAACTTCCATTGTTTTTTCTCCTTTAGTTTTGAGTGCCAGTGACCTTTTTTCACAGGGTAACGTCAATACCCCACCAGCTCCAGCTATACGCTTCTTTTGTGTGCTTTTCTTTCATCATAAACTTACCTTCTAGAGTATAATTCAGTATTTTTTTTCCTTGATTACACGCATCTCCACTGTAAACTTTGGTAACAAATACAAATGGCCTTCACCGTTCTAAATTAATCCAGTGATCTTTACTCACATCACTGGCCTAACCAACTGTGAGCTATATAAACCCCTGACTCTGGGTGCTCTGTGTGTTTAGAGACTATTACTCCTTTGTTCCCATTTAGCCCACTGGCTAACTCCTCCACCAGTCCTGGCTGTTTAATTCAGTGGTTTGCAATCTGTGGTGCACAGAACCATGGGGTTTCTCCACAAACTATTTCTAAAAGGTCTGTGAAAAGTAATTACAGAAAACAAGCCTATCATTTCATGCGCTGGCTTTAATTTGCTAGCTAAGGGTCCCATACTTTCAATGGACCTTTTTAGGGGACTATGGTTTTAAAAAGCCTTATTGAAGTTACTTATACGTCACATTAGACATTATACAAAACATCTGTTATATATTTTTCCGTTAATCTCATTATCTTTTGGACTTTATGAACTTTGTATAAAGACCATACATAACATACTATTAATGAAGGTGGCAGTCCTAAGAATAAGTTGCTTTCCACAGTCCTGCCTAATAGAAAAGGCTCCCCCCAAAACAATCCCACATTCCTCTTTTGGGACTGCTTTACACTTACTTACAATTCTGTCTGAACTGCTAATAAATGTTGGTTTATAAATAGCTCTTAGAAATCTATTTGTTTATATCTCTTATAATTTGAGTTCACAGGCATGTGCCTACTTTATTTACTGTCTAGTCTTTTCTTAATAAATTATTTGTAATAAAATCATTGTATTTTCATATACATCTTTAGTTCCAGTGAATTATGCTGCCAAGCCTCTAAATGTGTCATGATACAGTTTTTCTCTGAAATCTCAAAACAATAAATTACACAAAGTTTAAGAAAAATGAATTTAACTGTTATATATGATTGTTTAAATTTGCATAGCCCTTCTCAGCTTTCATTTGACCTATTATAAGATGATTTAGCGATTAAAACAGTTCCAGAATTTGAGGTTACCCAAAGCTGTTGAACATAAGGCTTGAGCAAAAAACTGAATGAAAAAGTGTCGGTTTGGTGAATTAGAAAAAACAGTAGCTTTGAAACGATTGACCAAGTCTCTTTCAAACTCCCTTGATCCTCTACTGGGATGCATCTAATTCTCATGAGCACTGCAGTGTGAAACATCTTCATAATAAAAATCATACGAGTACAGTTGCAGCTTCACACTATGGAGAGAAAAACAAGGTCCCAACCAGGCCCTAAGTATCTCGAAGAACAATCTCTCTGACAAACAGCTTATCAAAGAATCACAGAATCACAGAATCACACAGGTTGGAAAAGACCTTTAAGATTTTCGAGTCCAACCGTAAACCTAACACTACCAAGACCACCACTACACCATGTCCCTAAGCACCTCACCCAAACATCTTTTAAATACCTCCAGGGATGGTGACTCAACCACTTCCCTGGGCAGCCTGTTCCCCAATAGGCTGTCTTCTTTCTTCTCTGCTCTAGCAGCAAACTTTGTCCTGTTTGAAACAGGAACTATTTTAGCATGTGAGATTTAATGCAGGACTTGGATGGTCCTTAGAAATTGTCAGCCACAACTACGAAACTCTTCTCTGCGGTCTCCACAATATATTTCCCAGCACAGCAGCAGCAAAATGTGGGCCATGTTTGTTGGTGACAACAGAGACCAGGACAGACTTTCAGCCAAGCCCGTGTAGAGTCATCCCTGACAGGAAGAACTTTTCACCCTCTGCCTTTTGTCTTCTACTAGCCTAACTAATTTTTAAAACTGCCAGCTTTGACACTTGGGCTCTGCTGCTTCTAACTATGGGGTTGTGCTAACTTTGCAATTAAGTCTCTTACACTGCAGGAGAAGTTGTCAATTAACGCTAAGTAGTTTAGTAAGACACTGACGTCCCAAAAGTAATAGTATTTTGGCTTGACAGGTTTTGATAGGGAGGTGGCAGCCCTGTTTAGCTTGTCTGTTCCCTAATTCCTGTTGCTCCAGGGAGAATGATGGTAAAGACTGTCTTCATGGCAGGACTGGGTATACTGTATTCCACTTGCTTTTGCTAGTAGTAAAAGATTAGGGTCTCAGATTTTTAAAAGTATTTTTTTATCTTTCAGCTATAAATTATTCCACAAATTGAAGTAACTCCATTGTTTTCCTAATTTGTGGATAACTTTTTCTTGACTTGAACATTCCTGAGAAGTTACTGTAGCACTAAGAAATGACTGTAGCACTAAATTATAGTCTGAATAGGCAAACAGAAAGAAAAGCAAGAATGTCACTGGTTTTCTCACAGGTTTTGATAGTATTTTTCCTACTAGGAGTAGCAAAAAGGAAACAAGGTTTTAGAAAACATTTATTTTCTTTGGCTTCTTTCAATTTAGGAAGGAATTTATAAGAGTTCCCACTTCCAATTTACTTGTAAGTAATTCAGTTCTCCATGCTGATATGGTTCTGCAAAATTTGGTCATTTTAGCTGTAGAATATATTTGTTTGTGTTCTGAAAGTTGTGCTTGCTAAAACTTAAGGAAAAACTAACAAGTGCTAATGATTTTGGATGCAAGTACCTTAAGATCTCTGAATCTTAAAACAAACTGTATTTTGAAAAAGAAGGCTTTCATCTTGTTATATTAGCTATAGCAACACATTTCAAGACAAGTAGATGCTTACTTCTTTTAATAAACATTTGTGTAGTGAAAGGTACTGCAGAGCAGTCATGTACCATATTTGATTCTCTACCCTTGTTTTAATGACAGAAAGGGCAGATATAATTTCTTTTCAGGCAAAGGAATATAGGGAGTTAAAACTGCTCAGATGGTGTAAATGGGGAGAGCAAAGGTTTTACTTTAAAATGGAAAAGTGTAATAGAATATAATAGCAAATTATAAATATTCTGAAAATTTTAATCTGACTTGTGATAGTTTATAACAAGGATATAACCTTCTGCATCATTCTTCCAATCAGTTTTAAAGTTTTAAGCAAAGTGTTGACTGATAGCAAAAGATAAACTAATAATGTGTTATTTAATTAAGTTTATCCTTCCAACCAGTCATATGGAACTTATTAAAGCTATTACAGAAAATATTGTGTGCCTACATGGTAAAAGCAGCAAGATATTAGTTTAATGTTTTTATTACTAACTTCATATGAGTCTAACAAGCAAACCTCAACAGTTTTTTATCCATTTGGCTGAGTTATTCAAGTTGAATTACAGAAAGCAGAGACTTTTTTCTCTGGAAAACAATTTATTTTCTAATTTAGCTCTTAAATACGCTGTTTGTAACTCTCGCACTATCTATTTTATATGATTTTGTAAACAATATCCATTGGTTTTGTGCCTCAAACAATACCTAACATACCCTATTATATGACTGTTGTTCTTATTTATTCCTATTACAACATCATCAGGCACTTTTCAATTTCTCAAGTATATTAAAAACTCAGCTGACTTCACTGAAGTCTTCTAAGAAAGCTAGATGTTTAAACATACTTATTATCTTGTTTATGAACGTCTTATATTTTACTTATGCATTAATGTACTACAAGGTTAATTGTTCTTATTAGCATTTTAACAAAACCACATCTTTTTCCTTCTATTGAAAATAAGTCATCACATACTTACATCCATTAATATGTCACAGAAACCAACAAAACTTCAGGCTTCTTAAAAGACTAATTACTTTTTGTTTGTATATTTCCAAGGCCATTGTTGCTGAAAGCATTAAATAAACAACAAATACCATCACGTATGTAACAAAAGGATGTAATTCTGTATCAAATGCTTTAGGTTTTAGCATATTTTCCCTGGAACCCAAGCAGTGGGCTTTCTCAGTATTACTATAGTGATTTTCCTGTGTTTTGCAGAAATCACAGACTTTCAGAAAGCATACTTAAGTTAAAATATGCAATCTTGAGATATGAAGTCTGTATTTCCTGTTTCTCTGACACAATAAACATTGTCTACAGTGAATAAACATTTTTACTGGAAGAGGCTTGGAGAAACAAATGACCACTTTTGTCATCTTGGTAAATTCTGTCAGGGAAATGCCCAGACCAAATACCACTGGGAAAAAAAGTTCCTTCTCAGAAAATGTTTAGGGGTTGTTCTGTCATTTCTCCGGCAGCTTGGTTTAGCCCAGTTTTTGCTAGTAGGGAGCAGTAACTTTCAGAACTGGGTGGGAAAGATTTCAAACTAAGAGTGCCCTTAGAAAATGATTACAGAGCTGTAATGTGGCTACTTGCACCTCGTTTCTCTGTACAACAGCACTCCTGAGGTTTCACATTCAGTACTTTTTCAATGGCTTTTTTTTGTTGCTGTTCTGAAGTGGCCTTTCTGGCTTAAGGCTTTGGGGAAGAATGAAAAAAGAGCCATCTTAATCAGTAGTTTTATAATATAACTAAGCTGATTTAATTGCTAGATTCTACTGAAGGTGAGGGTGGCAAGGAGACATACTATTTTCCTTCTTTCTGTTTCTTTTTTTTTTTTTTTGCTTTTTTTTTCTCAGTCTTTACCTGGCACTTTGGCGATCTGTTTCAGAGAGTTGAACGGGAAGAAAATTAACCTTATGGAAAAGGAAAGAGAGAGGGGAGGGCAGGGGAGGGCAGGGGAGGGGAGGGGAGGGAAGGGAAGGGAAGGGAAGGGAAGGGAAGGGAAGGGAAGGGAAGGGAAGGGAAGGGAAGGGAAGGGAAGGGAAGGGAAGGGAAGGGAAGGGAAGGGAAGGGAAGGGAAGGGAAGGGAAGGGAAGGGAAGGGAAGGGAAGGGAAGGGAAGGGAAGGGAAGGGAAGGGAAGGGAAGGGAAGGGAAGGGAAGGGAAGGGAAGGGAAGGGAAGGGAAGGGAAGGGATGATGGAAGAGGCATGAGTCTTGTTGGGGACTAACAGACCCATTTTGAAGCCATAGCTGTTGAAGTGGCTCAGCTATGATGTGCAACCATGGCCTTGCAGATCAGGTAGTTCAGGTGACTGCTGCACATGTCCAAAAGCCTGAGGAGGCCACCATTTCACTGCCTACCCACTCAGCTCCATGCTGAGTCAGCTCCGTGTGGCACTGAGCGTTAAGGCAGAGCTCCCTTCTCTTGGTGAAGCTGTGCATTGCCCAGCAGCCTGGCTTTCCACCAACCCCTTCCACTCCACCTCATATGTTTTCCATCTCTGCCATCCCCACAAAACTTAATTTTACCACTGACAGTGATGAGGAGCAGCAAAGTAAGTGACTTAGTTCCTTGACCTTGAAACAGTACGCATTTTACTTTGCCTCTGCTGCTGAGAAGCCTGGACCTGGTTTTGAACAAAAGCAATTATACTGATTTGGAATGAAAAGGCATTTAAAGCTCTTTTGACACAGCAGCACAAAGGGAGAGGGTCAGTCTTTCCGAGATTTGAAAATGTTCCCTTCTTTCCTTTCCATTGCCATTTGTGAGAGAGAGTTGAGAGAACCTCTAATGCTAATGATCACTGAGGAACTCTCTTTGTTAAGAAGATTTCCATAATGCATACTTCTTCTGAGGTGTCTATGTCATGATGTGATTCCTTCTGCCAGCTCAAGCGTGTCCTCTATCCATGTTCAGAGGCAGAAATCAATGGTAAAGCATGCTGAGTGAGTACAATGGAGGCATTCTTAGCCTCCACAGCCGCTGAGAGCTCACCCATTGTGGAGCCATTGAAGAAGAGTCCAGTCAAAAAACACCCCAACACAGTATCTGGCAAAGGAGACTTTTCTTCCATTAACTTTGAAAAGCAGCAAGGGATAGAACAGAAGAAGATATACCTGGGTGAAGAAGTGACTCTTTCATGTGTTTTCTTGTATAAGAATAAGGCAGGAATATCTGAACCACTGCAAGGTATTGTGCCCTAACCTTCTGCCTGCTTCCTTGCCTGATGTCACAAAAGCCAAGTGAACCTTAAAACATGGAGAAATAACATGCCTTTATTTTCTAATATATAAACTGCAATGGAATCTGTAGCACATTATTTTAACCACCAGAGAAACTAATATTAATTGCAAATAACACCGAAAGTATGTGAATTGAAGTTTATTCTAGTCTGACTCAGGAAGCAAAGGAATTCTGTTCACAATACTAGCCTTTGTTTCCCTTACAGCAAAACGTACTTGCATTAGTCATTTATGGTATTAAGAAACATTGATAATTGCCTTTTATAGTTTTTCAAGCATCACAATTTAGTACACCTATAATTGAAAAGCTGGATTTTGCAATCAAAAAGTAGAATACAGAGAGTGTTGCTATGCAAAAGTGAAGAATTTCCTCTTTCTTTAGCTTATTAATTTTCAAATAATGCTTTAGGGCTTGTTGTGATAGTTCTTTACAAGGTAGTAAATATATAACTAAACAGACTGTCTAGGCTGAAAACTAATTACCATTAGAAACTGAAGCATTTGGGCTTGTTATTTCTGCAAATCAAACAACTCTGAATACAATCTCCATATTAAATAAAATGTTCAGTGAACCATGAAGCTCTTCACAAATCTGGACCTGTTTTAAGAAGCCCTTTTTTTTTAGTTATTGTTGTATGCATGTTGTTGCATGCAGAATAGTTGGAATATTAAAATATTTTTTATATTGGAGGGTGGGGAGTAAAACAAAAAGATTGTTTTAAAACTTGCTTTTGGAAGTTTTTAAAAGTTACCAGCTAGGAAATAAATGTGGAAAAGGCAGTGTATAACTTGAAGTTAAAGTTTTTACATGTGGACAGAAATTATGATGGGGAGACATATTCTGAACTTGCTATCTCATTCCTCTGTCCTGTGGACAGACACCATAAAGGTAGTAAAGCTATAATAAGGAGTATTTGTTATATGTGCCTCAGAACTATAGTGAAGTTTAACATATTAGCATTTCTAAAGCCCCTCCATTATATGGCTAATAATTAATAAAGTTCTTAAGACTAAAAATAGGCAGTTTCTCTCAAAAAAATAACTTTTTATTTCCAGAGCTGAGTTTATTTTAAGGCAATAGCCAAGGAGCAAACAACAGGTATATAAGTGGATGACCTTTTTGTTCAAAAATTAGAAGGAAAAAGGAGAAAAAAAGAATCCACAGAGAAAGAGACCAAAAACCACAAACATCCCATATCAGCAAAGCATATAAGGAGTGAGAGTAGAAGTAAGACTGTTTTTGGAATCATTCTTCAGACTAATTGCCTGGTATGCTGCCTGTGTTTCTGTCAAAAAACATGAAAGGAAAGTGCTGACTGATTATATATATTGGAATATCAAATTAGGATATACATTCTGAAATATATGGAGAGAATAAACTACACATATAATAAGGCTGCATTTTTATCAAGGATTTCTGGTGATGATACAAACCGTGTAAGGGAACTCAAGTACTTTTACACAGTAGCTGTCATCTGATAGCTGAAATAAAATATAGCTCTACGTACAAAAAAAGAGGGGAAAAAAAAGACAAAATGAGAAAACAGCTTTAGATACCCACAAAGATAGGCAATGGTATAGAATTGCATGAAATCTTGTGATCATAATTCAACCCAGTGTGTTTGACCATCAAAGGCTGTAATAAATTTTGTCTGTTGCTTTGTAGCACCTATAGCAGTTAAGAAAGTAAAACAATTTAAATGTATAACCTCTTCTTTTCACGCACTCCATTCCACATGCCTTTATGCAAACACAGTGATTTGTTTGTTTGGCTTTGTTAGAGTCTAATTAAGATTGGAACCTGATGAGTGCTCGTTGAATAGAATTCATTCTGGATAAAACAAGGTAGCAATACTTACTGGTGAAGAAAAATAATTGGAGGACTGCATGGAGGGATTAGCTCCTTTGACTAAAGTCATACTCTCACCCTCTGTTACAGGGTTTCTAGACTGCATATTTCTTGAATCTTCAGCTGTTTCAAAATGTTTGGACAAGAAAAAGTAAGTGCTATAATTATGGTGAATGTGTGCTGTATTCATTATACAATACAAGAAGCCGAATGGTTTAAAGCAAAAACTTGACTTCATATTAGCTATTGAGTGTTCATAAAACCTCTCCTTTCCTTCTTTTTCTGCTTCTCTTTTCCCCAAAACAGCTGCAGTCTCTGGGAACTGAAGGCCAGGTTTCCCAAAGAGCTAACTTAAAACAACTCTTAGAGTCAGCTTTTCAGCAGCCATTAGCACTAATCAGGGGTGGAGATCTCCTCCAAAAATATATCATATAGGAAGTCCAAGCTAGCTCTCCAAGGTCAGAGACAGGGCAACCTCATTACTGTGTAAATTAGAGGAGCATAGCATTTTGAAACATCTCACAGAAAAAGATTCAAATAAACCCCAGCTTGTGTGATGGGAAGAAAAGAGGATAGAAACAAAAAAAAAAGCTCGAGCAGGCAGACTTAAAGATGGCATCAGCAACCGAAGAATGCAAGCAATTGCTTGATGTGCTTATCTGAAAAATATGTCTAGATACAGTGATGGCACATTAAAATACCCAGTTCTCTTCAGTGTTGACTTTCTAATCTCCATTATGTTTTGTAATAGATATCATCATTAGAAAAGTCTCTGATTAACTGATTGATAAACACTTTTTAAAAATCTATTGTATCAGTTGTCCTTTTGGAAAGCACAGTTCATTTGTTTTTGTAAAATTTCCTAAACTGCCGCAAAAAAGATAATTTAAAAGATCAAAGTGTAGTGGCAGTTTAAACTTGTGAAAGCAAAAATATAAAGATTAATCAAATGTATGCTTTTACAAATTAAAATGAAGAAGGACGGAAGAATAATAAGATATTCATGCCTCTAATTACTTTTCAATGTTCATCTTTCATTCTGCTATTTTTAGATAATGGTTTGTTTAGGAAACTTTTAATGTTAGAAGTGGTCACTGTAACATACTATAACACTACAACAATAGGTGATGGGTCTGGACATAAGGAAAATGAATCTTAACTCAGTTTACTTTCTGTTGGCATAGTAATATTTAGTTTCTAGTCCTTTAGGGTATGATTTGCAAAGACATTTTTAACTGTTGGAATTTGTTTAAGTATTTATTTTAAGAAAATCACAAAGAAAATATATTTCCTGCTTGCAAAAACCCTTTTCAGAATGCCAGGACTCGCAAGGATGCATGACTGGATTTTGTGACAGCTGATGTCTGTACAGTAGACGTTTAATAAATGGAGACATTTTATACTAAGTTTTGCAGATTAATATTTTTCCAGTAGTGACATATGTATTGGAAAAAAAACTTTTCAAAATGAGGTCACTGCTTTAAAAATGTAAGAAACATTGTCAAATTTAAAATGCTCTTTTAGAAAAGAATTCAGTAACTGCACATTAAGAGTGCCTTAATGTCTGTGACAAGCAAAACATCTGCTTCAGCAGCGGAAATGGAAAGTTAATACTCCAGATAAGCAAAGGAGGTTTTGGAGAAAAAAAAAAAAAAAGAACTGCTATAAACCTTACCCAAAACTCACATGAATTCTTCTTTGATCAAGTTAGTTCAAATGGAACAAATAACTCCCTCTTCCAATTAACTTTGTATCCTCTATCCCTATTAGCTTTCTTTTCCCACTCTGTTTTTCACCAGATTTCTTGGTTTTATCTTTATTCTACCCTGGGAGGGAGAAGGCTGAACTCAGTGTGCACTGTGACCTGGCCCCACACATCCCCACGGCAGGTTTAGTGTATCCCCAAGGCAGTGTGTGCTCCGGGTTAAAGCCGTACTTGCCTCCAGATTCCACCTGCCCTTGAGCTATGTGATCCTGGAGGTCTCCCTTGCCATACTGCCTGCCTACCATCATCCACAAGTCCCCACAAAGGAAGACACCGAATTAGCTGGGTATGTCATATCCCTTTTACACTGCTGGTAAGTACACACTGGGAGTCCTTCCCCACCCATGCCCAGTGTGGGTCCAACCTTTTGCCCCACAACATGCCCCAAAGTTTGTTTATGTAAGCTAGAGAGCATACTTGTATCCAAACAGCATATCCCAGACCCACATGAGAAATACACTATAAATATAGCCATTGTACTCTGTCAGTATGCTTGACAAATTTTACTGGGTGAATGTCTTTATTTTGTTGCCTTCTGCTTTTGCATTAGTAAGACTTGACCGGGATTTAAAGATTTGCAGTTGATCCCAGGCTAGCTGAATCAAGTCCAAGAACACAGAAACTGCAAACACTATCCTAAGTGTGTTCATTTAGAATAGTGAGACTTGCTGGACCTGCATGAAATACTTGGGCATATAAAAGGTCCCATTGATCCAGTGGAAGGGAAAGAAATATAAGACTAGGATGGAACAGTTGCATATGAAGAAATAGTATCTCCAACAAAGGAGATATATTAGAGGACAGGCAATATGATTTTGACAAGAGAAAAACAGTAAGATAAAAGAAAACAGAGATGGAAAGTGGAGAACTCGTGGGTAAAAAAGACTTTCTAAGAAAGTCTGTAAGAACTGTAAGTTTAGAGAACCAATGTATATATATTGATGAATGAAAATTTCTTTCTAGATCATTTTCATACTTGACATTTGTCTAAATAAGACTAAAAAAAGGCACAAATTTCTGCAACTTGTTTCTTCATAGTGTAAAAGCAAAATAAAAATTCTTGAAATTATTTTCCCATGCTTAAGCCCAGCACAAACTAGCTAAATATTAACTTGCATCAGAGGCAGAAGACAACCTAATTTATAGCTGTAAAGGTTATGCGATCCTAGTCACTAAAATACAAGACCAAACCAATGATAAGACCTTTGCATTTACAATTATACAAATACATAACACTGTAGTTAAGATGCAAGTACGCATCTCACACACTATGGATTGTAAACTATAATTTCTCTTGTATTGGAAATTCATAACATACTTTCTTTAGCTATTGGGTTTTAAAATGAGGTCATATAATGTGAAATGGATTTTTTTATATAATCAAGTGCTTAAAAGCTGTATTATATATACTTCCAGATTGTTTGTTTCTTTAGAATCAATTATACTCTAAAAGTTGCTGTATGAGAAAACACTTAAACTCTTCATGCACTGTATAGTGTACTTGTTGCTATGTAAAAATGATAATAATAAAGGTTAAAAGTCATTGCAGGTTTTAGCTAAGCATTCTAAACTTTTCATGTTAACTTCCATATTAACGTGAAGCAGCTATAGAGGTTCTTCAGCAAAAGCCTTCTGAGTAGCAATTACTGTTGATACTGCCTTTAATGAATCAACAGAGACACCTGGGAACGGTGGCTGACCTGCTCCCTTCAAAACTTAGAGATGGCACGGAAATAACACTTGAAAGCAATTCTGAAAGGTTTTCTAACCTTTCTCTTCCTGTCTGCAATGGTAGGATGCAGTCTGAGATGAAGACATTTAAACATAGGCTTCTATCTGTAGGTAACTATATGCTGAAGAAGGGAGTGCAGCAGTAGCTTGAACGCTAATGGATAGCGTCATTTTAAATGCTGTAGTTTATCTCTCCTGGCCTTCAGGTTCTGCATTGGGAGGTCATGTGTTTCCCACAGATCTTGCATCATAACTGCAAGCAAATGTCTTAAACATCCTAGGGCACACAATATGGGAGTAGATCTGTAAATTGAACAATAAAATTATGTCCTAGGCATCTAAACTTCCATTATAGCCAGCAGAGATAGAGAGCAGGGTTCAACTGTGGGAACAGAGGTGTATAGGGTTATTTTAGCTGCAGCAGCGTATCCCACCTGCCATCCTTCTGCCTCTCTAGAGGGACACAGTCACATGTCATATGTGCTATGCAATGTCTTAGATGACATATAGCATCTCACTTACTGATGTCTCCCTTTAGGTATCTTAATCCGGAGACTGGATTATGCTTTCTGTTGTGATTCTAGAAAACATAGACATTGTGCTTGCTGAAGTTAGAAGTTCAAAACTGGTGCATATAGCAGATGCAGAAAACCCTTCTTCCTCAAGTTTCCTGAAGAGGATGCTCTGTCCTGCTCCCGTACTTCTGTCAGGAACAAGATACCAGAAGCTGGAGACGAGAGCTGCAGTTTGTCTTAGAGGCCAAATATCACTGATCATCTGATATAGTATAAAAAGAAATTAGAAAAAGTAGTAGTATATAGATGATTTCTGGAACATCTAGCAATAGTTTTGGCAAGTATATGCTCAAATAATGTCCTAATGTGATTACATATTGCTTTCTGTCTGATTAAAGCTGCTGTATATCACAAGTGTGATTGTCTGCACTTCCAGAAAAGACGTAAATCATACAAAGATCTTACTCTCTAACCAGTCATGTGCTGCTCAATTAATTTGCAGGGAATTTGGGCTCGATTCCATTGCCTAAGCACAGGTATGTAGTTCCATTTTAGGTGTCCTAGAGTATCCTTCTTGGGTTTAATCTGTGTTCTAGAAGAGTGGGAAACTCCCATGAGCCCTGTGTCAAATTTGCCAAAGCTGAGGCCATCAGCCAAGTTGGTGACACATCCATGAAGATATGTCTAAGAAAGGGCAGAAAACGCTGGACAGGCAGAGGGGGAGGAAAAAAAAGAGTGAGAAACAGCAGGGGGAACACCAAGGTCAGAGGAGGAGGAGGTGCTCCATGGTGCCGGAGCAGATATTCACACTGCAGCATGTGGAAGAGACCGCAGTGGAGCAGATGGATGCTCCTGAAGGAATCACAGCCTGTGGGGAGCCCCTGCCAGAGCAGGGGAAAGTGTGAGGAGGAAGGAGCAACAGAGAGTAACTGTTAGGTACTGACCATTCCCCCTTGCCTCTTGGGGAGGGGAGTCAGGAGTGGAAAAGTTAAGCCTCGGAAAGGTGTTGTTTTAATGTTTATCTTGGTTTTTCCCACTACCCAAATTAATGGTTACATTGTTATTTTAATTAACAATAAAATAAGTTAATTGTCCCAAGTCGAGTCTGTTTTTCTGATGGTGGTAACCGGTAAGTGATTGCCCTGCCTTTATCTTGACCCGCGAGCTTTCTCATTCCTGTTCTTACTATTTTCTCCCTCCCCTGCCTCCCTCCTTAGCGAGGATGTGGCCAGTCTCTTCTAGATGGGACTGGAGTTAAGCAGAGTAGATATAAGTCACTCTTCTATTAGTCAGGGCACCAAGAGTGACTGCAGGAAATGCATTTTACAGCAGACACATAAAATATATCTAACAAAAGAATAAACATTTCACCAATGAAGAGAGCGGGGACGATGAGAGAGCAAGAAGGAACAGTACTTATTATAACGGACAGCAAAAAAAAGCCACTAAGCATTTGGAAACCTATAGAGCAGTGTGCCACATACATCACATTCCAAACCATAATCCTAAACAAAGTTATGTCAAATAGTGTTATGTTCCAGCAAAAGAAGAGAGCATTGAAGGCAAAGATGATTCTGCAGCTGCTTCCAAGCTGTTACTGACAGAATACCAGAATACAGCTCATTTCTTTGTGATGGATGTCTTCAATATTGAATTACAATGCGAGAAAGACGGAAAAGACAGTGCAAAGGAAAAACTGGGATGAAGAATCATGAACCAAAATGACGACTCGACGAATAATATTTGGTGTCTGATATACTGTTCTCCAAATTTTCACAGCAAAAAGTCAAATTTTTCAGATAGGAAAAGAAAAATTTGACCACAGCTGCATCACCCGAAGACAGGTCATGTGTCTAAGGTGTAATGGCACGCCAGGCAGCAGGTGTCAGCGATGACTACAAGCATTGCTCTACCAAACTAAAAATAAAACAAAGAAAGATACCCTCTGATTAGGAAGTGACAAAGATCAACAGTACAAAACTGAAAACAAAAGGGGAGTATGAGGAATTCCAGCCTGGCCCTAAGAATAGATTTATGCTAGTGTATCAGTCAAAGGAAGCTGAACTGAAAGAAAAAAGGGAAGCGCACAGATGCAATGTGATTCAGTTCAGCTGTCACAACTGGGTATCAGTATACTCACAGCAAGAATGGAAATACAGTGCCTCAACGAGAAAAGAGCATTTAAAGAGCTATGAAATACATGGCATGCTATGATATACTGTGAAACCATACAGTATTTTTGAGCAAGCAAAGTTTAAAATGGGACAATCAAAAGTAAAGGAGGAAGGTTCTCATTGCTGAAACAGAAGAGATGGGGAGATTTTTTAAAAGGAATCATTAACAGCATCTCCTTATCTCAGACACAGTTTTATATGTAATATTTGAAACCACACAACTAATCCCACCCCTAACAGGATTTCAGGACAAGTTACAAGCAAGAAGCTGAAAACCAACAAAGCAGCAGGATATAAACTCACAGCAGAAATACTAGAAGTATTTGACTCACCTCCCTGATGAAACTGATAAATGTGCCTAATGAAATCTAGGAAGGCAGAGAGGAAAAGCCTTTCTGAATAACAGAAATAAGGAAACATGAGGAGGATACTGTGAAAGGGTGACCTCACTGACTTCAACAACTGGAGACAACTTGTGCCGCTCTTCATCATAGCAAAAATAATTTCCTGTGTGATACAACACATCAGTAAGTATACACAACTTACAGGAGCAGACAAATTCTGTTTGACAAATAAAAGAGTAGGTCAACTATTTTTCCCTTAAACTGTACTCGGGGTGAGTCAACAGTACTTCCAAAAAAAAAGTCAATACTATCCACAAAAAAAACCCCTAGTAAAAAAGAGCTTGATCCAAAAAAATCAGCTGAACCAAAACAAATTTTCCTGAAACTCTTATGACAAAAGATAACAACACATTGGTGAGCAAAAACATCAGAGAAGGAGAAAAACCCAACTAACTAGGTATTTCTGATCAAATGAGTTATTTTAATCTCCTAACCTGATACCTTAATTCTGGAAGTTCACAGTTGAGCTTGTAGGTCCTTAAACTACTCCTGTATTACATTCTGATATATAAGGGAAAATAATAGTGAAGAAATTAATGAATATGCAAAGGATTACAGGGATATTTTATGAAGCATCCATGAACCAGCTTTCTTAAAACTCTTAATTCCTTTTTGTGCTCACCAAGACCACAGTTCTACATATAATTTTCGTAATATATATTTTCTATTAACTCTTCACTTACCCTCCCTCTCATTTGTACAGGAGCTGTATCCACAAGAAAAATGTTTGTTTACAGAAGGCTAATAGTCCTTCTCTTGCAATAGCAGACTACCCTGACTCTAGAAATCTGAGTGGGAGGACCAGAAGTAGGGCAGTCTAGACCCAGGCAGCAAACTCTACCAGTTTCTGAAAGGAGAAGACTTTTCTTAATCTCCATAAAGTTGCCAAAAATATAGTTCTATTTAATTTTTATAACTTCAATCTAAAACTGTACCTACAGTGTTTAAAAGATGTAACACAAATATGTAATTGCATTACAAACTAAAAGTTCAATAACTATATCATTTCTATTGCTTTCTGATAAATATATCAAAAAGGTAGATAAGGACCTGTTCAGATCCATGTTTTGTAGCTAATAAATCAACATGCCAAGACACTATCCATATAACCCGAGATAGGATTTCTATGTTGTATTACCCAACATTCATCACTTCGACATTAATAATTTTTGTGTGTGCTCAATACCACTACAAAAGTTTGGTGACTACAACTCAAAATAGAGTGCTAAGAATACTCTGAAACAATACATTTGAGAATCTGAAAATGGTTCTGGCATTAAAATATGTTGCTTGAAGGCTCTTATTCAGCACGGAAATTACTAAAGCTAGTCACATACTTAAAAACAAGCTTATGGACAAATGTGTTAAGCATCAGTGTTTAGTCACACTGTGACACTGCAAGTGAAGGTGAATGTAAATTTGAAAAAAATTCTTCCTTTTTTTAGGTTCCACAAGGAGCAATATATATATCTGTAAAATCAGCAGATTTTTTGTAATATGTACAAGTCTTAAATATCTAAGCAAAATAAAGTTGATTGATAGAAATCTCAGGGGTAGCATAAATTGCAGAAGAAATCTTACACTGAGTAGGCTTTATCACCTAAAGCTTTGTTCCTATTTTGTCTAGATGTGTAGACTGCTTATTCTCAAACCTGACCTTTTGACAGGAAATGGACAACACTGGGGAAAAATTCCAAAGGGAATACTACATATTACTGAGATCTGCATAAGGATGAGATTGACAGGACATGCTTCAAAGAGTAAAAACAGTGGCCCAAAAGAAGTATTTACATTTTAAAGAAGATTACAATTTAAGCAGGAGCACTCTATTAAGGATGTGAAGTGAATGCATGGTATTTAAGGAATGCAAAAGAAAAAGAAGTTGAAATCAATATTGAACATCAGACGGAGAGTAGTAATCTGGCTTTCATATCTATTTGACCAGTTTCTCAGCCAGTAAAAAAGTGACATTGCTTTGTTGACTCAGGAGAAGCCTGGAGACTTGTAGCAGCTAGGGACTCAGGCCCTTGAACATTTTGATGTGTTTTGTTTAAATTAGATAAAGGATGAGGAGGTTTGGCAACTAGTTACTAGTAAAAGGAGCCAAGTAAAGGGATGGCAGTAATAAAAAGATGGGCTTAGAGACAGAGAAATAACTATATAGTAATTGCTCTGTAATATTTGGTGGCCTACATACTCTTGATCCTCTGTAGCTAGAGAGTCAAGCAAGAAGACTATTCCAGTAATTATGCAATCAGAAGGCATTAGAAGCACGTAATAAACTAACAAAAAGCTGGAATTCCTTTAAATGAATAAATATATCACTAGCACATATATACTTGTATGGTTAGTTATGGATGGTGTGATAAAAGTCTCCAAAGTTTGACCTGATACCTAATTTGTTATCATGGGAATGGGTTATGGGATGGGAATCAGCTATGGGAATCAACTACTGTCAATTCATTCATCTGTAGTGTAAAATTAAAAAAAAAAAATCTATGTATACTTAAGAAGCTGTAATACATTCAACTCAGCCAGACTAATATGTTTGTGGGCATCATCACCACGAATACAAAATGAAGAGTAGATTTAATCATTAAAACCACCTAACCTATGTCCAAACCCATGTGACTGTACAAAACTTGTGATAGTTTACAGACACTGAGAAGAAAAAAAAAATCTAGAATTGGGTAAAAAATCCCATTACAAATACTTTGCAATGATTGACCAGTAAAATCAAAACAATTATCCAAGCCCTGAAAATGCTTGCACTCCTGAATAACGTTATGCATCAATAGTCAATGGGCCTGCTCTCATGCGTAAAATTACTCAAGTGTATAAATTTTTCAGGATTGGGGCCAAGCAATATAATGGTAGACAACAGAGCCCAAAGACAGTTGGCAGCCATTCAGGAAAAGTGCTGGGAGCAGCGGTATTAAAGCTGCAGATAGCTGAGTAAAATTAATAAAACTATACAAATGGAAGATTAAAAAAACCCAGATATTTTAGACTTTGCACAATGCCACTTTGCTTTTACAGTTTGTATGCTCTTAAACTGGAAAGAAAGGGTCAAGCCAATTACAGTAACAGGAAATAAGTCAAATTTCATTTGTATACTACAGAATACTCTAATAATCTTAAAGAAAAAAATGAAAGGAAAAAAAAAAAGAAAAGAGGACAAAGACACCAGAAAATAACAACTCATATATTGAGATTTACCACAGTTTTTTTCAAGTCAAGGTTGATCATGACTGTTTAAAAATAGATAGAAAAAGTTCAATCAAAGAGGAAGAATTTAAAATATTAACATGATCACAGCAACTAAAAGCACAGTAAAAAGCAAAATGGATACAAAGAAAACGGTGATTGATGAAATTAAGAAAAGAAAATTAAATTGTAAACAAAGAAATTGTGTACCTAGACTAAAAGGAAAATTTGACATATTTTACAATCCGCTTGTGATAGAGGCCTGTCTCAGGTCACCTAGGACTTTTTTCACAACATCAGTTTAGGGCTTATAGTTTAGGTTTTCTGAATCTCTCTGCTGAACATGCATACTTCTTTTCATTGACTGTATAAGGAGACCAGACTCCTATCTCTGACACATAAACAAAGTATCTAAAGACAGGTTGTGTAAGTACTGTCTGGAAGCAGCTGCCATAGAGTAAATCTGAGGAACTGGCAGCCTCTAGTTGGAAAGAAGAATCTAAAAGAAGAAAACATAAGAAAAAAAACCCAGAATATAATGCTTGAAAGAATATAATGCTTGAAAAGTATTGCTTTTCCAGAATTAAATCTATTACACATCTTCAAAAAAGTGCAATAATACCTTTGCAACTGCAAATACAGTCTTATAAAAGGACCAGGAAGGATCAATACAATAAACCAGAAGGATCCAGCTTGCATGTTTAGACACAGGCAAGATGCCTAGCAAAAGGAAAAAATAGCCTTGGATGTTTGTCTTGTGTTTAGCTGAATGATTGGATAGTGCCAAGAAAGATTTTGAGAGACCTACCCAGAGGTCACTTTCACATTTCAGGATGGGTGTTCAAATATGACCGTGGACTTTTGTTAAAGATGCAACAATTAAGTAGGGTAAGACGGTGTCTACTCCAGAGATCTTACAGTGTAAACTGTAAGGGAATGCTTTTTTTTTTCCCTGCTTTATGTCAGGGAAAAAAATTGTCATGAGTATTTGACCTGTGAAGGACATTCACATAGTATGGCAGCACCTACAAGCATTTCCCCATTGAGTTAGGATCCTCACTTTTGTCCTCTGAGTTGCATTAATCTTGGCTGTGAGAGAAGGTAGAGTGAATACCCTGCTATGTGTCAGATCTGATTCACAGGGTAAGCAACAGGATATGAAGAGGGCACATCAAAAGTCCACAAAGCTCCATAATCTCAGTCATTCCCCAAACATTTATTTATGTAAATAGACTTGGAAGCATGCCCTGAAGATCAAAAAGTACTGTAGTGAAATTACATCTCTTAAAATGAGGCTGGGAGGTTCAATGCTATTTGACGGATTGAAGGAAAAGAGCTTACTGTTTCAGATATTAATTAAAACAAAAGATAGCATTAATCTGACATTTACATGGTCCAAAACATGGGACATGTCCCTCATACCAACAGTGGGTAAAGGAAGGAACAAGCTCTCTTTCACCAGAACCTGTGATTAGGAAAGGCAATGTTGTAGGCTTACATTCTGCTTTCCTTCAACCCTGCCTTCGAAAGACAGTCAGTCTTGATGTTATGACCTAGGAAAATGGGCCCTTATTAAGGATCTAGACCAGAAAAGATTCTCAACCACCTTTAGGAACAGGTAGGTTTTAAAACTTATTATCCTTAACTTTTCCACAGGTGATCAAAACCCACCCTTCTCTTTACAATCATATTTAGAAGCAGATTAGACTGCATATTTCCAACACTGATCTTCACTTTCTGAACTATGGTTCAGTCTAGATTTTTGTAGTAACCCCAAAATATATAGTAAATCAACTACCAGAATTAGTTTTGGCTTCTTCTCTGACTTTCTGGTAAAGATGAAAGGAGGCTAAATCATAATTCTGAAGGGTTTTGCCCACTTCATGTTACAGTGCATTAGATAGTAATGCCAGTTACTGTATGCAACATCATTGTTACTCCAAAATTAGATGTATATATAAATAAAGAAAAAAGAAGAAATGTAAACGCAATGTAAAAAAAAACAAAAAGGAGAGAGGGAGAGTATCAGACAGAAAATCAAGATAACAAGAACTGCAGGTCATCCTAATGTATTATAAAAGTGGGGCCTAGAAAATAATTAATAACGAGCAATGAACTATGACTAGTGTCCGATTCCCTGCCTCTCTCTGGGCTGGCATTAGCTGCCATTATGAATTGAGGAAAGAATTCCCCAAATAATTGCAAATAGCCACTAGAGATTCTGCACACCAGCTAAGCTGTGTCTGTGGGCATGCTAACAAAAGCAATTTCTTAGCAAGCGATATGCTAACCCCCTGGGACTGTTAATGAATCTGCTTTGTGGTAAACTTTTTAGGAGTACATGCTACAGAGACGTTTTAAGCGTGCTGCTTTCTGGATCCTCTTATTTCCATAAAGTTCTTTTGACTGAAATTCATATTTCATTTTATTCAGGAGATTCCTGCAGCTCAGTTTTCACTGCACTACACACTTAGTATTGGGGCAGCTTCTTACAAAATGTTATCAGCAGTTGAGAGTATTATTTTCAGCTTTATTTTTACGCAGGGTTTTTTTGTTTTTGTTTTTGTGGTTTTTTACACTTTTTCATTTATACATAATATTTAGTTTCTCTCAGAGCCAGACCGGGCAGAAATTATTCTTTTCTGTTGCCTTCTGTGAGTGTTGAACAACTCCAGCTACCCATCACCATTTACAGCCTCTTCCCTACAGAGGGCACCTTTGCCTTATTGGAATTGCTTCTGCAAAAGAGCTAATCGGTGCTTATCGGAGAAATAACGGAGCCTTAAAGCGAGATCCGGCTTCTCACAGCCACAAGGACCTTGTTTGCCTAGTCTTTTTAATTAACCAACTTTTGAACTATAATTCGGCAGCAAGCAATAACGATGTTACGTTCTGTATTATTATAGTCTCCACCAAGAAGTGAGGAGATGAACTGGAGATTGCTAAGTTTTATATCAGAGGCCAATGAGTACTGAGATGAATTAAAGACCATAAGTTTGGGTTTGGGTTTTTTTCCCATCAATAATTAAGGGTTTTGCCATTAAAAAAATGTTTCTGAGATGTGTACTAAAAATATTATCCGTGGGAAAACAAGCTGTAGAAAGAAAGTCAACCATTTCCCAAATAAATCTTTCTAACAGACCTCCAATTAGTAATTGCTATCTGAAAGCTGTTCAAGTGGAAGAAAGGAAGATTTTATTCTCTTTTGTAGGGTTAGACTATCAAAACTGACCCTAAAATTCTTATTTGGGAAAAATATCAATTGACTGCAAGACTGAGCCAAAAAGTAATTTTCTTCCCGATATTTTGGTGTGCTATTATTTATGAAGTGTCAAGTATATCATTCATAGTATCTGCTGGTTCTGAATAAAACTAGCAATACTTTTCTCTGCAATATTGTTTTTCAGCTCAATCTGTAACAGAGTCTTCCTTTACAAGCCGTTTCACTAATGTATTAAGACAGATGCAAACGTCATTGATTTGTAAATGGCAAAGTGAAAATTCTAAAGAATAATCTTTCCTCTGTCATTTTATATCTATCTGACTATTCAAAACAAGCTACAGCTGTAAAAAGAAGTGCAAGACATTGCATTTATGTGACTCCCAAACAGGTCAGTACTATGTTAGTTCATATTAACTGGGGGAAAACACACGAATAAATGCATCGGTCCCTTTGCATCATGCTTTTTTATGGTGTTCCTATCCATAAAAGTTACAAATAGCCTTATAAACTCAACAGCAGTCAGCCTGTTGCAAGAAGACTCTAACTTCCCCGGGCTGTTTTTTGGGACTGATATTGACTGTAAAGAATCTCACACAAAACCCAGCAAGGAATGTGCCCTGCCTTCCCTAACATTTTTCTAGAAGTCTCTTATAGAAAATGCATTCATGTTTACATTTTCAGCTTCAAATACCCAGCACAAAAGCACGAGAGCACAAAAACCTGAATCTCTAGTCCAGGCTGCTAAATTAGTTAAGCAGGCCCCGTATTAGTGAGTAATACTTTAATGCCATTGGAAAATTGTTTTGGGGAGTATTTTAGCAAGCTCCTCCTATGTTATAATTTTACTTCCTTTTTCTTTTCTAATTATAGGCCAAGGCTGGATTCCTCACTAATTAAGGAAACTTTTTAAAAAAGATTTCAGTTCTAGAAGTCAATAGGAATGTTGCCCATGTAAAGATTGCAAGATCAAGAGCTTGTACCTATAAAAGTGTCCAGTGTGGATATATGTTTCAAGACAGTTACTGTAATATAAAACAGTTGAAGCTACATTTGCACTAGTAAATTAAACAGTGCCAGGAATGTTCCCAGGTACTGGAACATGATGGTCTATACTGTAAAACTGTTTGAATGGCCCGCAGCACACTTTAAGCATCCTAAAAACCAATTCCTGGGCGCAGTTTGAGGGAGAGGGAGGCTGCATATCCCAGAGACCTTTCCCAGCTGGCAGGCTGGTGCCACTACCCTCTTTTGGACAGGAGAAGAGTTTACAGATACACGTATGTGGTAGTCAGCTTTACCGCGTAGGAATGTTCCCAGGCAAGTTTAATTTGCTAGCATAAACGTAGCCTCCGAATCTGTATTTACCACAGCCATTATATGTCACTGTATTTAAAAGGATTCAGCTATTGGCCCTTACTTGTAAATTGTGTGCTGAGTTCTAAGTTTATATCAGTAGGAAACAAAACACTCAAGAAAACATTTTCTCAATTATATATACTGTTGTATGCATTATTTTCCTTGTAATTGTTTCAGCTTGATAGTAAAAAATAAAACTTAAAGCTGTTAAGAAAATGTTTGTTTTGAATATAGCTTCATGGCTGTAGATAGAACAGTTTAAAACAGAAAGTAAAAGCCACAGAATAACATTTTAGAAGTATCTAAGCTACTTAGGAGCCCCACTTTCAAAACAGGACAAATTTACCAGTGGAGAACAGAAGGTCTTCGTTATCAGCATGGGGTACCCCATGATATTCATAGGGAAGAGGCTCTTCAGCCCAACAGCAACAGTGTGGGCTTCAGCTCTTTTAAAGGGTTCAGCCCTTTCTCACAGATGTGACACAAACATTTTACCTGAGAAGTATAAGAGTCTACTTGGAGGTCTTTCTCCTGGTAGTAGTGTATCAGTCAAGGCCTAAATTTTCCAAAGAAGAACCAGAGAAACCTTCACCATTGCAGACCTCATATTTGATTTCTTGTGCTCACTGCTACCATGTGGGAAACCTGGCTCACCTCTCTTGTCCTGTGGGAATGATAGAAGCTGGATGTGTGAAAACAAGTTTCCCACTCTAGAAGTGACCTGCCTAACTGGTTGTTAGCTGTACCACGGAATGCAAATATGGATGCAGAAGCAAATAGCCTCGTTTCAGCTTTACCTTGCTTGAAGCCCCACTTGTGTGAACGGAGTGGACCCAAGCAAGGACTGTTTGTGTTCAGGCATGGACTCTCTCTTCAAAAAAAGCCAGCAACACTGAGATTTGGGCTTCCATCTATATGTCCATCAAAGGAAACCTACACACTTGGTGAATTGTGTCAGCATGAGCTTATGTACTAAGGGATTTAAGCACCTATTAAATCATGCTGCAATTGGTACTATGAGTATGGCACCTGAATTTTTTTGTGGATCTTAGTTGCCCTATCCCTCCTCACATGTGAAAACAGAATAATCCTCAACTGCCTGAGAGTGATTGTCAGATTGAAGGCTGTAATTAAGCAAAAGCACGACAATTAAAACTCTTTCTAACCAGCTAGATTAAAGCAACTTAGATGGTGGTAGTTCTTTTTTCTTGCTTTGAAGTTTATATTTTAAGTTCATACTACATGCTTAGAAGAACAAGCTTTAATAAAACCAACATGCTAGTATACACTTTCGACTCAAAAATATTTTGTATGGATAAAATTTTATTACTGTAACTGACCTCCTTGTATACTTTTACGATTTTCTTAAATTCATTTCTTATTTGAATGTAGTCACTGATTTTCCCCTAAAATTTCCTTTGCTTTTCAAAATAAAAGAATCAAATGTGGCTTTCTTTTTTTAATTCTTTTTGGTACTTTGCGACTCGGCTTCTTGCACTTTAGTGTTAAATACCTACTTATAGACGTACAGTTGTGCCTAAAGCTAAGAATGTATTGAGGAATTGCTGTCTTCATAAGTCTGTTTTTATTGGATAAATATCCCAAGAATTTGCTTTGTATAAGCACTCAAATACATAAGCTTAAAGTCCAGTATTCATACTAATAAAATTCAGTCGCATGTAAATCACTGGGCACTGAAGAGGAACAGACAACAGTGAGGTTATATTATTTATAAATTCAAAGAAATAGTCATAATAGAAGTCTTTTGCCATTTTCCATAAAAATCAACAGTGTATATTTTAAGGGAACTTATTTTGGCCATACTATCCCTATTATACCTACCATAAAGATACAGAAACTTTTTTTTTATGTTTTATATCTATGCCAAGTATTATCCCGTCTTAAAATAAGTATCTTTTTTTTGAAATGTGAAAACAGAGAAAATCAAGACCTCCTGTAAATTATTTTCAACTATCTTGGTATTCAGTGCCTTCCGTATTTATGTTTTTGTGTCACAAATTTTTGGCATCAAGAACTATTTGAGCATATATTTAGGTGCTTATTATTAATGAAGAAATGCATAGCAACAATAAAGGAAAAGGAAAAGGTGTGACTGTCAAATAGAGGTAGAGAAGAGACACATGTTAACCCTGGCCGGCCTTTCATCATCCACCAGATGATTTTAGACATTGAGCTGAAGTTATTCTAGAACATATTTGGAGTTTTCCTTCTTGGCTAGACAAGGTCTTAGTATCTCAAGAAGTTTATGCAATGTGAACCAATGGTTTACTGAAAGCTTTTAAAGACAGAGTTAGACGATGACAGGATTAGTCCATTGCCACCTATTTGTGACCCAGCGTGTGTAATGTAATTCAAAGCTGCCCCTTACAGCTTTGGGAATCCTGCGTGGGAAATCACACTAAGCTGGACACCATTGTAAGTGCTTAGATCTGACTGGCAACATTATCCAGTACCCCAACGCACAACAGACAATAAGCAAATACTCCAGGCATTCAGTGCCACTGTGAAAGTGTATCTTGAGCTTATCTACTTGGTGACTTCTACCCAGACAAGAGGGCTGTGTGTCACCTTCCCTGCAAAGTCCGTCCTCATCTCCAAACCAAAGAGAACAGTTTCCAAGAAGATCTAAATGCTGCCCATTAACAAACTCTAAACATGACGTATATAAAAAAACCCCTAACAAACAAAAACCCCCGAGGAAAGAAAGAAGGGGCCTAACAGAAATATCTTGCAGAGCTTCTGTAGTGTGGCATGTCAAGGGGGCATCCAAAACTCAGAAACGTATCTAGCGCTGTTCATATTTCCCATCAGGTCTTTACAGCCGGGCAGCCCCTCCAATTCCTTTGGCAATGACAGTGTCAAGATGCTGCCTAGGAAGCACTTGCTCCACTCACACACCTCCTCAAACGGGGGGGGAAGTGAGATGGGAAGAAGCAGGGAAAAGACCGCTTTCCCATTTCTCCTTTTTCTAAGCTTTCATTTAGAAAATGAAGAAACACCCCCCCACACACACTTCATCAAAGATGAGCTTAAACCTTATTTTGTCCGTATCACATTCCCCAGTTTACCTGCGTTTCCTTCCCCCCGAAGGACGATTCCCCCGGGGCCGGCCCGCGGGGCGCGGAGGGGCGCGGAGGGGAGCGCTGGCCGCGCAGGCCGGCTCCCCCCCACGCACAGGCACTAGTGGGCGCTGCAATTTCTAGGAAGTTTCTCTAAGCAACGCTATTGCACATGGCATCCAACCGGTCACTGGGGGAGGGCGGGGGGGGCAAAAACTATTGCTTCTGTGGCAAAGACTCCGCCTGCCTGTGCAGGCTACAGGCTGTTGGCATTTATGTTTCTCTGCCTCACTGGAGCTGGGCTGGGAGAGGTCACTGGACAAGCAAGCACCAGGCAAGCAGGCAAATGACTGCTTTTTTTTTTTTCCTTTTTTCTTTTTTTTTTTTTTTTTTTAATGCAGGACCTGGCAAAGCAGCACCCCGCGTTGCAGCTCAGGGCTCCGGTAATACTGCACAAAACATCCGTGAAGTCCCCAAGCAGCACAGCTGAAAACTGCCGAAAGAGCCCGTACACGCCACGTTAAATTTGAGCTTTTTTTGGCGTGGTTGGCAACATAACTTTGTTCTGCCTCGGGTGGGGGGAGGAGGCGGGGCGGGGGGGGCACTTTTTAAAGAATCTCCTCCGTTGACACGGTTCTCTCTTGCTATTTAACAAAGAAGGGATCTCTTTGGTGCAAGGGACACGCAAAAACCCCCTCGGCGCGTTACCCGAGCCTACTTGGCAACTTTCAGACTTTGTTCCTCTGTTTTGCTATCTAAATACAGTAGACGGAAATGGGAGATAACGCTCCCATGCAAATGAAGATAACAGTTGCTCGCCCACTCTCCGCTTAGGATAGTGGAAGACGCACTAGTTTCCCCTAAAGCAGATTTTTTTTTTCTTTTTTTTTTTTTTCCCCGGTAGCCTCCTGCATGCAAAGCCCCAGCGCATTGTCCTCTGACAGCTGATGCTTATCGTGCCGGTGGGGGTATTGTGTTTCAGCTCGTGGCACTGGAAAACCTTGTAACTTTCTTTTGAAGTTAAATGGCTTCATTTTGTTTTCATGTATGAATAACTCTCCGAAGAACTATAGTGACCCAAAAGGCGACCCATTTACAACGCCCGTCCAACCGACCTGTTCCTCCCTCGGTCGGAGCTGTGCAGCACAAGGTCCTCTCGCAGCGGCAGGCGGGCGGCTTAGGAGGAAAGGGGGAGGGAGGCTCCTCAAGCAGTCCAAGTTGCATCGTAATTAAATTTTATTTTATCCTACCGAGGCATGCAAAATATCGAGCAAAATACAAGTTTAAGTAATTTGTTTGTATTCTTATCTGTAGGAGTTGGAAATTAACAGCCCCGCTAGTTTACTGTTAAGCCTGGAGAGCGAGAGATTGCTTTGCAAACATTACAGTTATTATGTCTGCAGTTGGTACTCTTTGTATAAATTATTGATCAGCCATCTTATTTTTCTTTCTGCTTAATGGATATTATAGCATAGCCGTTTACACGCTATAGTTAAGGTTGTGTCAGCACTTCCATTTATAACATCCCCCTCTTACCGAGAGTTTATAACTCGCTATAAAATTCCGCTCTGGGCTGAAACTTTTCAAGCGAGGGCTCGGACTTTTCAAGGTGCCCCCCCCCATCACAGAACACTTAAAAATGTCTGTCTGCTTTTTTGAAATATGGGACTGGCAAAGGTGACCCCCCCAGCCCAACGTTTTTCATTGACCGAAGAGACCTGAGGAGGGAAAGGCTGCGTCTCGCAGGCTGGCAGCTCGCGTATAAAGAAGACCCCGGTGCGCGCTTGTTGTCGTTACCATTACTAAGGGAGACAACCGGCGCTCGAGCGGCTGCCGAGCCGCCGCCCTCCGCCCCGCCGGGCGCGGGGCCCGATCCGGCCCGCCGGCTGCCGCCCCTCTCAGCGCCCCGCGGGCGGCGGCACCGGGCCCCGCGGCCGGGGCTTGGCGAGCCCGGCGGGGGCGGAGGGAGGCGGGAGGGCGGGACGGGGGATGCCGCGGCCCCCCGCGGGTCCCGGGCGCGGGGCAGGAAAAGCGGTGCCCTGGCACCGGCAGAGATCGGGGCGCGGATCGGGAAACCGGGAAGGTCTGAACCTCGGGCCGGCTCTCCAGCGCCTGTATTTCGATTAGGCGGGGTTGGGAGCGAGGGATGGAGCGGCTGAGAACTAACTCTGTACGGGGGGAAAGCACGGGAAAGGGCATCTCAGATCAGATCACCGCTTTAACAGAAGGCAATGGCAGGGGCTTTGTGCTTCGTAATTACTGCTCTGAGCGACTCTTCCTACCTGTTGGTAGGGGAATTAACACACGTTGGACTGAGGACCTGTAATGAGAGCCCAAGTACAACTCAAACATCACAGAGGGCTCCCCGTCTGTTCCAGTCCTCATTTAATCCACGCAGGGAAGTTGGTTATCATTGCCTTCTCGTACTGCAGCCTTCCCTCTCGGCTGTCAGTTGCCAGGTGAGTGTCAGCAGGCAGTGCCCACTCACCTGGGCATCACCCAGCCCCAGAGGGGAACCCGACCCGCTTCACCATTTGGCTCTGGTAGCTGCAACGTGACCGAGAGGCTCAAATCAACATAAGGATTATTTTAGTCACTGACTTCGAAACGTATTTTCTGAAGTCAGAACAGCGACTTAAGGGGAAAAAAAAAATCGAAAATAAGTAGCTTAATTGGCGTTTGGCATTTGCAATTTGCATATATGCGCTTGTGCGTGGGTGCGGGTGGGGGTGCGTACGTGTGTTTGTGTGTGTGTCGGAGGCAGGGGAGGAGGGAGGGAAGGGATGAGACGGTTCCCAAGCCGTCGGTTATTGCATCTCTCAGTACAGCGCGTCCTCGGTCAGAGCATCAGTTAGCATCACCGGAGATAACACTCGTTTCTCGTGGGGATGAAGGGGAAGAACTGAAGGATACTCCCTGGGGCTAAATCCTGCCCTTTTACTCAGGCGATGAATGCCCTCGGAGCCAGTGAGACCACTCGGGGGAGTAAAGCCGGCAAAAGATGCTCTGGCGCTGAAGGGACCGGGTTAGGCAGGGCGTGTGCCAGCCGCCACGCCGGGAACAATTCCTCTTCCACTCCTGTGCTGGGGATGTGCAGCCACTGCTTTCAACCCTCCAGCTGAGAGATGCACATTAAACAAGCAGCCCGGCTGATAATTTCCTCCCAGATTCTCGTTTTTAAAAAGTTATTTTTAATGGCTCCTGAAGTTTCTTCGCTTCCATTCTTCCACCACTTTTTTGTTTTGCTAAGCAGGCACTATACGTAAACACAAATTGCAGTAAACAGAACGTGAAAGCAATCTTGCCATGTATTCTGGACTTTTTAAGATATATGGTGGACTGTTGAGAAGTGTATGCTATTGTTAAAGCTGTTTGTGCCGGGTGTGCTAATGCACTGTTTGATTGAGTGAATTAGCAGTCATAACAATCTGGCAGTCTGGCCATAGAAGTGTGCTCAAATTGATTTGTGTTATGGCTGGACTGGAAAATCTAGTGTTAGTTGTTTTTTGCCCTGGGGCATTGTTTGTACCAAACTCCACTTTTCATTTAATTTTCCAATAGATTTTTGAAAGACCAAAAGGTTTGTGATCAACGTTTGCTGCACTTTATTATTATTCAGTTATTAAAAATATCCTATGAGTAATTTCAGGCTCCCCCAAACCTTGCTTTCAATTAGAGTAAACATAATTAGCGTGACGTCGTGCTTGGAATGGTAAAACTCCCTTTGTATCTATTAAGCATGTTATCTACTTGTCCTGTCACTGAAAGGAATCCAGTTTGTATTTGTATTGGACAAGGTCTGTGCTAATTTGACTATAATGCAACAATTAGAAAAACAGCACTGCAGTATCCAGTTTCTTATTACTGGTACAACACTTCACATCAATCTCAACTGTATTCATCGTGTTTTCAATGCTTAGTAAATATCTTGGTGGAAGGGCAAAAAAAAGGATCCCAATTCACAGACTTACATTTCTATGAGTCTTTTTCCTGAGCGATGCAGGGGGGATTCGGTATGAGGTCCTTCCCTCTTTCTCAGTCCTCCCTCTAACAGATAGCTCCTGGAAGGAGGATTGCTGCTCGAGACCCTGGAGACTAAAAGCAAAACAGAACTTACCTTCTCTTTGCCAGTACTCGCTTCCTTCTTAGAATCTTCTGCTCAGCAGTCGTTTGCCAGAATTATAATGCAGCATGATTAAACCTAAAACATTACTCTATTGATCACACAGAAAGCTTTGTGAAATCATTTAGTTTCTTCTCTTCAGAAACCGGTGAACAAAATAGGTCACTAGACAAGGATAAGACAAAATACAAGACAGAAAGGTATTTCTCAGGAAAATAAATTCAAAAGAAATGCAGAAAAAAATACTGTGCATGAACTTAACACGGTAATACACTGTTCATCCTTACCAGGTGCCTATCTTCTGAATGCTTCCCCTCCCCCCAGTCCATTCCTTCACACACGTTCAGAAGATGAGTATTTTTCTGTTGGTTTTTTTTCCCTGAATGAATTTAAATATTTAATTATCAATAATAACTGAAGAAGGGGGAGGGAGCTGAGGTACTATCCTATCTCCTGTCAGTCAGGTATTCAGATTCCTTAAAATGCAACTGCTACAATGCATTTTCTAATTGCATTTTACCCTTTACAGCTGCCCTCAAAATTATAATTTAATAAATTAGTGAACTCCATATCAGTCTTTTTTTAGAGCAATAAATTACAATCACTGTCAATACATCTTACTGCTTTAACATACATTTTAATATACCAAAATGGTCAAAAGAAAAAAAGAAGAGAGACAGAGAAACAGAGAGCATACCTTCCCTGAACAGTTACATGAGCAGAACAGAAACCCTGCTTCAAACAATATTCCAGGAAAGAAATTAAAGACTTCTTAATTAGTGCAGCAATTAAGCTTTCTTGGTCGCATTTTAATCAGCCTAGGCCCTATCAAAGGACAAACAGAACGATTTGCAGGTCTTTGAATTTTAAACAGTCTTATTGATTTCAGCACCATAAGTCTTCACTTGACACAGGGAGAATTTTCAAATATCAGTTACAGTAATTTGAGTTTTGCTGATATCAACTCAAGGAGAAAAAAAGAAAACACCCAACAATATCATTACATGAAAGGGTCAGCGAGTAAGAGAAATGCAATCTAAAAAAGTTTACAATGAGCAACCTCAGGATTTGTGGGTGTGTTTATGTGAATGTGTGAGTATATGTGTGAGTTAAAATAAATCTAGTCACTCGCCATAATCATTAGAAACACTTACCAAGCCAGAAGCTTTGAGGAGTCTTGAACCCTTTCATAAATCTCTTTCTTTCTAGGTTTTTAATCCCATTGTTGCATTGAAATGACCAAGGTTAACCCAAACCTGTGGTAGTAAACCCTTTCAAACTACATTTTCTTTATATGGTTTTCAACCATGAGGATTATCTATCTGTGAGGACACACAGCAAGAAGAAAAGCAGAAGGGCTGGCGTGCATCGTGTTGTAGGGAAGGTAGAGAACAACCGAAATTATAAGTTTCCTAATTCAGAGTTCACTCGGATCTCAAAGTGGCAACATCATGTGTGTCTGGCTCTGTCCTGGTCTTCCCAAGGATCTGTTTGGTCTTCACAAGGTGTAAGAGAAGGTGAGATGCAAAAGGACAGTTGAGGCAAAGAAAACATGAACACAAGTGATTTTCTACAACTGAAAAAAAGAAAGATGCAGCGTATTTACACTTTTCCACGTATTCCAAGTTTTATGTAACACTGGATCCCGCCACTGGAATAGAAGTTGTGCAAGCTCCTCCCGATAAATGTTCTGAAAAACACCTGAAAACGGCTTGAAGAAGTGTTCTGTGTAATAATGGGTACACAAGACTCCAAAACAAAATGCCACTTCATATTTTCTTGGTTTTATTTGCCAGTTTTAAAGTTTAGTGCAAGATAGCTAAAATTTCACTAGCAAAAGACATCCTTTCTGGTATTAGAACACAAATTCCCTTAAAGTAATATAAGCAAGCAGATAGTATGAGCATAGCTCATATCTGGTAATGTGGAAATTCCCCTGCACTGAATTACTACAGTTGAGATTATCCACTCTGTAGATGTGTCATCCCGTGAGTCATAACTCACACAATAGCGTACACTAAAGAAAAAGCAGCTATGGGCACATACCTGCATCACAATTAATTATAAGCACACAGTGTCTATTTTTAAAACGGGAAGAATGACGTACACACCAAACCCTGTTTTTGCAGACCCCCCATCTGTACGCACGGCCACCTCTTTACCCCTTTAAAAAAGCGAAGTGCCCTCAAGACAGGCAGAAGAAAGCCCTCGGCTTTCCCGGCCGACCCCAGCGCCCCACGCCGGCGAGCCGCCAAGCAGGCGTTACAACTCCGGCCTCGGCCTCGGCGGCGGGCAGGGGCCACGCCGCGCACCGGCCCCGGCCACGCCACGCGAGGCACGGCCTGCCGACTGCGCCACTGCGCATGCGTGGGCAAGCGCAGCAGCTGACTTTCCGCGCTACCTGCCGCGGGGGGGGGGCGGGACGTCGCTGCGCGGCTTCTGCGCGGCTTCTGCGCGGCGTCGCCACCTGTTGCGCGGCAGTACCTGCGCGGGGCGGGGCGGGCCGGGCAGGGCCGCCCGTCTTCCCCGCTCCTAAGTTACTTCGGTGCCGCCGCAGCCCCCTCGATGCGGTTTCTCGACGGCGTGATCCGCAGCGCCCCGTCCCCTTTGATCCGCGGCCGCGCGCAGGAAGGCCCCCTACGCGCCCCGCGCAGCCACCGCCGCCCGCGCAACAAAGGGGCCTTGGCGCTGCCGCCGGACCCTCCGCAGCAACTCCCACCCCGCCGGGAGGAGCGTTCGTGGTCCCGGGAGAACAAAACAGCAGGAGCCACAGACCCGTCCGCAGGTTTCTGCTTTCGTCCGCGGGTGCCCCCGCCCCAGCCCCGGCAAGGTGTGCGGCCAGCCCCCGCCCCGCGCCCCGGCTTCCCCGCTCCCGCCCGGCTTCGGGGGAACGCTGGAGACGCTCGTGTTTCTCCACAAACTGTGTTGACAAGCGACTGCTGAAAAGGGCTGGGAAAATTACATCTCGTCTCTGGTGGGGTGAAATATGAAACATGTAATCTAACGGTTCCTGAAGAGGAGGGGTGGGGGGGGAGGAAGAGGGACTTCTCTCCCTCTCTCTCTCTTTCCCTGCTCCGGGTTCCTGGTTGGATAATTTGGGTTAATACTAGTGAGTGAGCCTTTTGCTGCTTCAAAGGGTATTTCAAGTTGCCGGAGCTCCTCCCCTCCGCACCGTGTGACAACAACAACTCGTCCAGCGAGCGAGCGAGCGGCGGCGGCAGCCAGCACTTCCCAGCTCATTTTCTCTCTGTCATTCCCCTCTCAATCTTTGATCAATGTACTTGCCAGAGAGAACCCAAGTCCTTCAAACCTCCTCCTTTTCACCTTCGTCTTTAACGTGGTGCTAGAGCAAGGACCACAAAAAGAAACTGCCCTCCCCCTCCCCTCGGCCCCAGCCCCGCCGCCCGGAGCGGACTTCTCCTCCTCCTCCTCCTCCTCCGTCCCCACTTGCGGGACACTTTGTGCGTTTCTCTCTCTCACTCGGCCCCCTGCTCTCTCGCTCGCCGCAGCACCTGATCCGGGGTTATCCCCCCCTTCTTCTCCCCCCTCCTCCCTTCTCTCCTCTCCTCTTTTTTTTTTTTTTTTTTTTTAAATTTTCCCCTTTCCCCTGCGTGTGTGTGTGGGAACTTTCCCCCCTCCCCCTGCCCCCTCCGCCGTATATGTGACCATGGCCGTACCGGCTGCTTTGATCCCTCCGACCCAGCTGGTCCCCCCTCAGCCTCCGGTCTCAACTTCTGCCGCCTGCACCACCACCACCACCACCTCCTCGTCGGCCACCTCCTCTCCGTCTCCGTCCATCGCTCCCCCGCCGGCCGCTTCGGGGACAAACCTATTCCGGCCGGAGCCCATCGCAGCGGCGGCGGCGGCGGCGGCAGCGGCGGCCACAGTCACCTCCACCACCAGCGGCGGCGGCGGTAACGGCAGCAGCGGCGGCGGCGGCGGCGGCAGCCCCAGCCTGGGCACCGGCGGCGGCGGCGGCGGCAGCGGCGGCAGCAGCGGCGGCGGCAGCGGCGGCACCTCCACTCCCAATGCCAGCGCGGCCAGCGCGGCCAGCAGCCTGCCCGGCAAGCCCGTGTACTCGACCCCGTCCCCGGTGGAGAACACCCCCCAGAATAACGAGTGCAAGATGGTGGATCTGAGGGGGGCCAAAGTGGCCTCCTTCACCGTGGAGGGCTGCGAGCTCATCTGCCTGCCCCAGGCTTTCGACCTCTTCCTGAAGCACTTGGTGGGGGGCTTGCACACGGTCTACACCAAGCTGAAGCGGCTGGAGATCACGCCCGTGGTCTGCAACGTGGAGCAGGTCCGCATCCTGAGGGGGCTGGGGGCCATCCAGCCCGGGGTCAACCGCTGCAAACTCATCTCCAGGAAGGATTTCGAGACCCTCTACAACGATTGCACCAACGCCAGGTAACCGCCGCAAGGCACACGCACACTCCGCGGGGCCCCCCCCGCCGCCGCCGCCGCCCCCGTCCCACCCCCGCTCGGTGCGGCCCGGGCGGGCGCTGCGCCGCTTCCCGCTGCCACCGCGCGGGGCCGGGGCGGGGGGGGGCGGCCCGCGCCCCGCGGCCACATGCGCTCGCTCCCTCCCTCTCCTTCGCTGCCCCGGCACCCAGCCGGCCTCTTCCGCAGCCGGCTGCGCCGCTTCTTGGTGGGACGGAGGGAGAACGGGAGGAGGAGGGGTGTTTGTGCCCCCCTCCGGGCCGTGACAGTGTCGCCTTGTCATTGTCCCCTTCTCTGCCGCCCGGCCGAGGCGAGCCGGGGGCCCGGGCGGCCGCGGGCAGCGCAGTGCGCTGCTGACGCGGGGAGCGCAGGGCCGGTGGGGGAGGGGGCAGCGGGGCCAAAAAGTGCTTTCTGAGCCACCCCTCGCCTCAAGTTTATCCCTGGATGTATCTTTAAAACGGGCAGCCCTGGGAAAAGCTGCCCGAAGGGTGCACACGAGTGGGCGGGGAGCGGTCCGGGGTGGGGGGGTACACAGACACTCGGGTTTCGCGTGAATGGGATGGGGCGCGGAGCTGCCTCCGGGCAGAGGGCCCTATCCGGGGTGGATGGAGGCCACTTGGCCATCAGCTGCTGTCATATATCCGAAGGGGCACGTGCACTTTTTGTATAGGTCTATAAGGCAGTTGCCACATGGCGAACGGGGGGGCGGGAGGGCGGGAAGACGAGGAGGAGGAGGAGGAGGTGGCGGCGGCTGGTTTGCTTTGGGGTAGCGGGGAGAGGTGCCAGGCGGCCGGGCTGGCCTGCTCCCTGGGGGGGGGGGGGGGGGTCGGTCCCCGAGGGGCAGGTGCGAGCAGCTCCCGGCCTCCGCCAGCCAGGGAGGAGGCGACGGGGGCAGCGGGAGCACGGAAGGGATTTGGCAAGGCTGAATCATATTACCGCGCAGAATAACGCGGGCGCGGTGGCGGGGATGGCGCCGGGGGCGGGAGGGCAGCGCTGCGGCTGCGGGCGGTGCGCGGGTACCGCCGCGCTCCCTTGCCCGCTCACCCTGCGGGTCGGGGGGGGGGGCGCGGAGGGGAGGTGAAGCCCCAAACTTGGCACAGGCGGGGAGGGGTGTTGAGGAGGGGAAGAAGGAGCTGGCAAAAGAGGAAATTCCTGCTGCAATAGCAGCCTGCTTTGCAACTGCGGGCGACAGCGTGGGGCTGTTATCTCTCCATCTGTAGGTTACAGGGCTGAATCTGCTTGATAAGGAGAAGGGATCGCATAACTGCCGTGACCCCGAGATCAGAGCGGTCGGAAGCGCCTCCAGTTCCCGGGGGCTCCCCCTGCCTGGGGCCGGGGGGGGGGCTCTGGTTCTGTTCGCTGGAGGGGTGGTGGGAACTTCACGCGGAGCCAAGGCTCGCCACGGAGGAGGTCGTGGGCAAAGTCCCGATGCTACTTTCAGTATACACAAAGAAACAGACCGGGCTCTTTTCACTTTCCTATTGTCAGATTTCAAGGTGCAGCAACAGCCAACACGTGGGGAATTAACCCCATGCGATGCCGTGCTCCTTCCCTTCCCTTCCCTTCCTTCCCTAATGGCGGGGGGTGTGACATTCCCTCCTTCCCCCCTGCCTGAGTTAGCTCAGGGTAGTTGGGACTCATTAGCATAGAGCAAGGCGAAGCAAAGCCCTTACTCTGCAGTAGCTGTTGCTAGATGGATGGTTGAAGTTCCTGAATATTCAGGGCAGCAGGACAAAACAGCCTGGAATAACTTCCAAGCGCTGACATAACTGTAGCTGCTCGGGTAACTCTGCTGTTGTTTCATGTGGAATCAACATGAATATTAATAGCTGCTCTTAGACTTTTTTTTAAATTTTTTTTTTGTGTGGCATGTAACTTGTAACAACTCTGCGCGAGTTCCAAGATTTGGTCCTTAAAATAAACCGATGGAAGTTTTATTTTGCTACGGTCATACTGTGTGAATTGTAATTTGAACATGTGAAATTAAAAAATAGAGAAACTTTTTTTTGGGGGAGGAGAGTAGGGGGACACCAGTTCCTGGACTTGGCAGGGCTATAAAAGGGTTTGGCAGCCTGGTTGTAACATGGGTTGATTATGTCAACAGCACAGAATCGGCCGTGTTTCAGCTGTTTCTGAGGTCTGCTGTGTTACCATCCAGCGTAGTAGAAATTACAGTAGTGGGTTCAGAAGTGGATAGGATTTGACCCTTAAAAAGCGTAATTGTAGTAGACTTATTTATACATCCATTAAGCAAATAACTTAATGGAAAGGATATATAATAGGTATGCAAAATGTATTATTACAGTATAGACTAATAAAGCAAAGTGGGTCAGTGAGTTTTGGTCAAAATGGATGATATCATCAGAAGATAGAACTGTATTTACTTTCTGGGTTTCCCCTCCAATACATTTCATTCTGATTCTTCTTTCCTTACAAATGAATTATTTTTAATTATTTCTGACGCTGCAGTAGTTACGCAGGATATTTTGATCTACTCGGTTTAGTGATTTAAGCGACCTTTCCAGACTCTCAGTTACTGCATACTTTAGCTGGGTGATGTCTTTTTGTATCCGGGGTGGACACTCACTGTTGAGATGGAAGCTGTAAGAGCCAACTCCATCCTAGCGGGTAAATTTTTGTTATACTCATCAGATTCAAAAATTTTGAACCAGCATCTTATCACTGTTATATTTGTCTCACAATCAACTGATGCACTCGAATACCCTAATCCCTTTTTGGAAAGCTTCATCAAGGTTAATACGTTATTTAATCAAAAAAGGCATCCAAATAAAGCCATTACTTTGTTGTTCTCTAAATGGATTGAATCGTTAGTTGCCAGTTGCTGTGGAAATAATTTGTAATAACTTATTTCGAGATGGAAAAGTTTTAGACGTGTTTCACCAAAATGATACGTTTTAACTGTGATATTGCTATTTAAAAAAATCAATAAAACAAAAATCAATGAAACACCAAGGGATTTTCTATTGAATGCTTAATGTGGAGGTCTGTAAAGTGAATTGGTTTCTGTGTTTATTTGTGATACTACTAATAATAACATGATACTAAAGGACCTTTTTCTAAATTAGGCTTCTGTATCAGTTCACTGGAAAAATAAGCTTCCGTTATGAAAGATGACTTTTCTTTTCTGGTCGTACTGACCTTTGCTTTTATTTTCCTCATGAAAAGCACTGGTCGCCAAACAGAAATCCAGGAAATAGCAAACTGTGCATTTAGCTTACATTCCGATTAAACCGTTTGACATTAATGGGATGCTAGAAAGCCATATGCCAAACAAATAGGGGAAGGATAAAGGCAAAACATGGAAAATATTTCAAGCTACTAGATGCCAATCGAGTCAGGTTTCTTGAATGTGTGCATGAAAGAGAGTAGCGAACTGTGCACTGGATGTCACCTGCCTAGGATTAATGACCTGGAAGCTATTGATCCCAGATTGTTTCTGGTCTCTTGTGTTTCGGGCACTTGTCGTGGAATTTTACCATGCTAGGTCCCTTCGTGGAGTTTTCCCATAGACTTAGGCTGGCTTTGGATCATGCCCACCTGAGTAAAGACTGAAAGTGTGTGCCTTCTTCTGACCTCCCTCCTGTGGCCAGGATATGTTAATCTTTTCTGACATTTGAAGATGATTTTGAATGAGTTCATTGACATTCATACTTAAAGCGGGGAATTATTTGCACTGTTTGGAAGCTATTTACAAATTTTGGAAAACAACCTAATTGATTTTTGAGTATACAGGGGAAAGATGCCGAACATGAAACAATTCTCTTCAAAGCCTGTCTTACACGGCAGTTATTCAGTCTCTCTTTGCTAGCTTCTGCTCCTCTCAAATTATGTGGACCTAGCATGTGCTTGTTTACTGAATACTGCACACTTGCATAGTTTTTTCTGTTTATATTAATTAAAGGAGTATCTCACCCAGATAGGTTAGTACAGATCATAGATATTTTAAATGAACAGGTCAGCAAGCGCAGCTGGAAGGAATGTCAAATATGTAGTATCTGTGGTTTATATTGATGACCTTCCTTCTTGACACAGATTACTAAAATATAATCAGCAGAAATATGGTAGGTTTTACAAGCAAAGACGACTTCTGGAAGGCCAGAGGATAAATTGTAGTAACTATAAAGAAGGAGTAAAAGGTCTGGAGGGGGCTTCCTCAGACTTAAAAAAACGTAAAAGACTCCAGCTGCTCACAATAACAGAACTTTAATATCCATCTTACGGTATTTATTTATTGGTAAATATTATAAATTAGAAGCTGAGATCTTTGGACCGTACTTACTACAACAGAACAGACTATTTATCCCTTTAATCTGATACTCAGTCCCTGGCAGTAGCCCAGTGTCTGATACTTGAGGAGGGGAACACTTCTCCCCAGTGAACGTTCGTTGCCCGTAGTGCAACGCTGCCGGGGATGTCAGGGGCTGCCAGTGATGGGCAGAGGGACATTTTTTCCTGATTGCTTCACATGATTTTCCTGAAGTATTCAGTTTTATTAACTCCTCCTTTATCTTATAGCTATGAATATTGGCAAAGTTTTATGTGGGTTTTTTTTTTTTTTTTTTAGAAATCTTTTACTGGTAGCTGTAGTTCATATAAAAATGCATGGTTTTGCTGTCAGTTTTGTGTCAACTTTACTTAGGAGAACGGACTGTGGGAAAGCACAGCGAAGAGCTTTGCTCTTTCCACAGACCATTGCTATCTCTGTTCAGATGCTCGGTTCAATTTGAGGCCTCCGCTCTCTTTCTGGAGCTGCGGGCACGGTGGCTGGGGCTACTGATCCCACCTGGGACGCTGGAGCCCACACCCCGTGCGTGCCCCTATGGGCCGGTGCTCGGGGACCACTGCTCCCACACGCGGCTTCTTCTCCGCGACTCCTCAGCACCATAAACCAAAATGCACTTGAAGTAATCCTACTAGTCTGCCTCATATTTTGTAATTGGCAGTGTGTTCCGAATGTTTGTTGGAAACAATAATTTTGTTTGACTGCCATTTAGTATTTCTTCTGTTTTCTCCTGTTACTAGATCGTTCCAGACAGCTGTTTTTGCCTATCACTGCGATTCATCATCTAAAGTGAATTGCATATGAAGCAGAGAATTGTCATACACTGGACTGAATTTTAATATTTTCTTTTTGAACTATATCGTAGATATATTAAATTATTACTGCAATCTCTGCTGGTCTGGTACAGGTAAATCTTTTTCAGCATTGCCAGTATTGCCTCTTCGTGGAAGAGCTTTACAAGTTTAGCTGTAAAAATTCATTTCTGGCTGCAGGATAGCAGAGGGAGTAGTCAGAAACTACCGAGTTTTATCAAAATTGTATGAGCCAGCGAACCGAGAGTCCGAAACAACCACGATGCCTGTCTGGTTTTAAGCAACAGGACTGGATTTAGACCCTCTTTGTTCTTTTATAAGTTAAATATGTTTTGTTTTAAAAATAACATTTGGGGCATCTGCTTTGCATTATGAGTTAATTCCATTCATTGTTTTAAAATAGTTATTAACCTTTTGCAAATTATATACTGCACATGAACAGTAATTTTTTCAATAATCTTTAAATGTGCATACTGTAACAGTGCCATAATGTGGACTGACATAATATGAATTGACAGTAAATTTTTAGTTGCCTAAATACGTATTTAAATGATAGAGCTGAAGAGTCATCTGCAAAAAGCTATTATGATCCAGAGAGTTAATTCATATATAGATAATTTCTCCAGCGTGCATTAAGGAAGAATTTTTCTTTTTCCATTATCATTTAAATTATTTTCAAAAATCCTGAAACATAAACCAGAAATCTTTATATTTAGAATCAAGGTATGTCTGTGACTTGCAATGATAAAATCCAGGTTGCTTTGAGGAGTAACTTTATCCTTAACCCACTATGTTCTGCTTATTTATCTGATGCAGTGCTCAGCCGGAGGCATCTCCTAACAAGTGCTGATGTTTCATTTCCTAAGCAGGGGAGAATATTGAAGTGTAATCTATTAAATATGGAATTTTAGCATTAACTGTGAATAACTGTGAACTGTTTTAAACTTTTTTTTTAAAGGAAGAAAAAGAAAGAGAGTAGTAGTATATTTTCCATAGCATAAAGTAGAAAAATGCTGTCACTGAATTTCGTGAGAGGAAGGATCGGCTTTTGACCATCCAGTTACATCCCAGTTTGGAATTCTTTACTCTAAATCACTGATAGCGATGAGCTGGGAAACTACATCGGGGAAGGATAACTCTGTAAATACTGAATACTTGCATTCTCTCCTGTGAATTTCCATAGGTCTTTTTTAGAGATGGGATATTGGACTGAAAGGACCCTGAGCGGCGGTTCAGGATACATTCACCAAAACTAATGAAACTGCTTGTATGAGTTGTGATTGAGGAAGTGGATCACAAAATGTATTTCAGTTCACATTCCTTTAAACGATGTTCTGTGATAATTACGTTTAGAGTCAACATCCTCTGCGGCAGGTGTATGAATATGTACAATACGATTTGCAGAATTCTATGGAAAGATCTTGTAAATCGTATGTATCCAAACAGTTTATTAGGAATAAACAGAAACTTTCTAAAATAGTATAAACCTATTTTAAAATATTCTCAAGATTATGCTTCTGATGTAATAAAGCAGTCTGAAGTTTTTATTGTGCACCCCTGAGAATACTCGTGTGGGTAATGCCTATATAACTTTCTGTTCATTATTCTGTTCAAAGGTACCCTGTTCACTCCAAAACTAATTTATTGTAGATATTTTCTTTGCATCCCGTATACTTTGCATCGTCCTCGTGAAGAAGAAAGTTATTTCAGTATGAAAAAAGAATTATATTTTTTGTTACAAATACCAAACTGTGGGATTTTGTGTCCATTGGAAGGCTGAAACTAGCCATAGTGCAGAAACAGTGGAGCAGGTGCAATTAAAATTTCCCGGTGCACCTCACCACACTAACCGGACGTTCTTGTTCCATTAAAATAAGAGGATGTTTTGGTCATGAAATTCTATTAATCCTTAGAATTTATAGAATTATTCTCTAAATTCGCCAAATGGCTAAATTCTGCCTAAATTCCTTTTCATCCAAAACAAGCTCGGGTTCAAGCAAAGCTTTCAGACTAGTTTTCTTATTCACGTTATGCTTTTATGTGATACTAAAAATACCGAACAACATGCACCTTAACTATTAAGACATGTATTTTTTATGTTTAATTTGTTCCTTAGATTGTATGACTAACCGAGAGGGCCATACCTAGGTGTGCGTACAGACTACCTGGCTGAAAAGACAAGACCTACATACTGGAATTGGATGGGGCTGGGGAGAAGGGGGAAGAAGGGCAGTACATGGGACTGCTGCAAACATTTTAGCATAATTGACAGCTAAAAGATATTTGTGACGTTACGATGTCACGTTTGAAGTTCATAACTCTGAATAACGTCCATGCTAGAGCACTTGTTAATGATACTGTACTGAGAGCAGGTAATAGGCATTTTACATTTGGACGAAACGCTGTTGTTCAGGACATGTCTCTCAGAATATCCTTGTATTTACAAATTGTTGCATGATAGAAATTATTTTTAAATCTTACTTTTGGGAAATGCTTTGCTTTTTCATCTTACATAAAACAATTGTAAAGGATCAAAAAGAAAGTAGTTATATGAAGTAAACTATAAAGGGAACAGGTAATATATAAATATATATTTTATTATTATTTAATTACATCTTTTGTAACTTTGATTTCATGTTGTTCTCATACTTACTAATGAATTATTTCTTTTTTTTTTAAAGAGCTAGGTCATGATTTTACATATGGGACAGAAAAAAGTTGCTTTCAGGTTATAGGTGCTGTATTTTTAAGAGAAGTACAAACAATGCATCACATTTTTATTAGTGATAAATCTAGTCAGGGCTTATTAATAGTTTGAGCATTCTTTAAAAAACATTACTAAAGCTATTATTTTTGAATGATACTTTTCCAAATGTAGTAAAAATATGAACTTAATATTTTATATCATGTTCTAATGGATGCCACTGTTATCTGTCTTTACGAAGCATATAATTTGTTTCCAGTCTCCTGGCCTGCTGTAAAAACCTTTCTTTGTTGGAGAAGGTCACCTGTAGGACTCAGCTATTTACATTAAAATAAAAATGCTGTGGTTTTAAACCATATGCCTAACTTTAAGAATGTGGATAGTCCTGTTGCTTTCAATAGCCTACATACATCTTTTAAACCAAGCACATGCAAAATATATTTGGAAGTGCTATAAAAGAATCAGTTGACATCTTTGGTAGGAAGCTGTCTTACTGTATACTTTCTTGCATTTGTAGGGACAGTTTGAAAGCATCGAAAAATGCTTTAGATTTGTTGTGCTGTAAATTAACACTTGTTGCATAAAATAGATTCATTTTTAAACGTTTTTGTGAGTACTGTCTTCTTTCGTATTAATTAATTTTAGGACATCAGGGCAACGTCTTGGCAGGAATGAGTATCAGAATTTGGTATAACCTGTGGCTTCATACCCTCTGCTGGGATTTTTTGTATTCATTTTTGTAGCACAGAAGCAGCCTATCTCTTTTCGAAGGGAATGAGCACTTCCAAGATGTATGCCACGGCTGTCAGTTTTCACATTTTAGTTCTGATACTCACTGATAGTTTGGTGGGAAGGAAGTGAAACCATTTTCCAATTGTTTTCTGTTTCCTTAAATTTCTGCTTAAAAGCTAAAAAAAAAGGGGGGGGGGGAAATACCTCAGGTGGTATTAAGTGTACGATAAGGACTGATACAAGTGAAAAGGCATATGTTCTCTTTTTTTAAGATATATTTCTCTCTTAGCTTGTTAGAACAGTTCTTACAATGCAGATGGTACGTTGGACTTTATTTCTCTGTGTCTGTATCTACCACTAAAGACTAATGCCATGATTCTGTTGCAAATGTTGTATATTATTCTAATTCAAAGCAGGATCAGTTGGGTTTGGGGGCTTTTTGTGGTTTTTTTTTGTTTGTTTTTTTTTTAAGCGGATACTCATAGCTTTTAACAGGCCAGGTTAAAAAATAAACATGAAATGCTAATAAATTATTTTGTCTTACATTATTGGGTATTGTAGATGGCTTATGATTCTACTGATTTCCTTCAAGATTAATTTGCTGCTGAAATATCATGTTAAAAATAAAGGTAGTAGCAGAAAACTCCAGCTACAGTAATTTATAGTTTAAAGTATAGCTATGTATAAAATACATTTTTGAGAAGCTCTGAGGAAAATGCATTAGAAATACTGATTTAACAGCTTATAGCTGTTGCAGGAGCACATATGCAAATTGTGTAAGGAAGGAGTCATAACATTTCCTGGGGAGGGCATCAATGAGGTTTTTAGTCGAGATATTTGGGTATAGCCACAGCTGTTGGGTTGGCTTGAGGCCACCGCAAGGTACAACAGGTGGGATGTGGCTAAGAATTAATAAACTTTCAACAGATTTTACCTTTCAGAGCTTCTCTGGCATTGTCTATCGTGGAGGAAAGGGTGGAATGTATCTTCAGAAGCAGCAGCCCACCTCCACAGTATGTCAGTCTCAGGTTTACACACTGAGAAAGTAATTTGCTTAAAGACCCTGAATTTCTTCCTCTGTTATCCTTCCTCTGCTCTTTGAATCTGTTGTTCAAAGCTCCCCCGGTGCCTGTCCCCGTGGGGAGGTTCCTGCAGGGATGAGTCTGCCGGAGATGGGGCAGCCCTTGGTGCCTCCTGGCCTTTGGCCCGCGTATGGACTTGCAGGCATGCGTTAGGAGATGTTTGCGTGGAGCTGGCCAATATAGCCTTTACATTGGCTGGGGAAGCTTTAGTACACCCAGAAGGAGTATGGTCCCATACGGGTGGATTTGTGTTGCTCAGTTGAGTGGACGGACCCAACCCGTTCTCATTCCGGTCTCATTGCAATGAAGTTCGGCCTCTAGTGCACAGTGCACGGGATGTGATGTTCAACGCAGTAATTTCAGGTTGTTCCTGAAGGAATGGAGCATCCGTGGCATTTAGGTCTCTGCTGCTGAGCTTTTGCTGATGTGGGTCTGCCAAGTACAGGTTTCATCTTTTCTAGTGACCCCTTCCAGGATTTTGTCTCGTTGCGTCTTATTTTACATGTTTTGTTACTTAAATTAGGATAATAAAATGATATCATGAGAGGTAATAAAATAATAGTTATGAAATGCATTGTGAAGCACACATGTATTCACAAATATTCTGAAGTATGACTACATGAGTAAAACATTTTGACATTAAAGGAGAAGGATGTCGTCAGTTAAAACTGCTGGCATTGTTATGTGATAAGGTCGTCTGCTCTTTTATTTGGTGTGCCAGCTGATGAAAGAAAAATATTTATTTTTTTAGAGGTGAAAAACACAGGCATTTTCATCAGCTTAAATGAAAAGAGCCAACTAGTTCTAAATACTGTTTTGTGAAATTGTGTTTCACCCCTGTAAGTGGTTTTCTGTGTGGAAGGTGTGCTGTAATTGGGATGGGTCTATCTTTTCAGCTTGGCTAATCATTTCCTTTCACAACTCCAGAACACATGCAGATTTGAACTTGTAGCCAGGAAAAAGTGCTGCCATGCTTCAAATTGCCAAAGGACCTCAAGGGACAGAAACTTGACCTGGTTTTATGAAACCATAGAATTACATTTATACAAGTTACCCCATGGGAACGGAATGAACTGATCCCAATTCATTTCTAAATACTGGGGCCTTATGGGTCACATTTGAATTCTCTCCTACACCTGTTTTTCTACTAAATTTTTCTGAGGACATTTTTAGAAACTTACTTTACATTAGGCATGGGTCATGTGCCCAATATTTAACAGTTCAATGTTCTAATTCTTTAAAATGTCTGATGGTTTCTCAGTATAATTAAGCTGCAAAAAGTTTAAATTATAGAATTGGTTTGGTATGGGCTAAATCCTCAAACCGTGAACTCTTGTCTGGGTTTAGTAACTTAGGCTTCGTTTTCCTGCATGTGAAACGCGAATGTAGAGCAGGCAGCGACTATAGTCAGTACATGCCGTATGGGTTATGGAGAAGAGAGTGACTCTGCAGATGGGTCATTAGGCTGCTCACCTGGGACGTGGGGCATGGCAGCTCAAGGTTCAAAAAGGGTTACCCAATGAGGCAGTTTACAAGAAGACACGGAGACTCCTTTCTTCCTTCCTTCAAAACAACCTTTCTCCTTCCTTCAATTAGACTAAAAATTTGGGATTTGGAAAATCTGGGTTCAGACCTCCTCTTGGAATCAGTGGAAGTATTGAGCAGGTGCTACCTACCATGGCTTTCCTCTTTCAGTACTTTGGTTGGAGCTAGAAGCCTAAATACCCTACGGTGGGTGCTTACCCCTCTCTGGTGAAGTGGGATGGTACTTAAGATGTCCAAGCGTTTCTGCCAGTGTAGTGCCAGGTTGAAATATGCCAGCTAAGTTGAAACAGTGGGCCCTAAGGACAGGGAAGGGTTCCTTAGTTCATTTGAATATCTGGAACTATATGCTTATAGGGTTACATTAAAATTAGAATTAGCTTGCATTTTGATTTATTGAACAAACTAAGTGAGTGCTCTGTTCAGCTTAAGTTTGCCTCAGCAATTACTATCCCACAGAGGCTCTGCAAACCTTCCAGGCTTCACTTCCACCTTCTCATGGAAACCATTTCCTATTCTCAGGCAATCTTTCCCATCCTTGAAAGACAATTTCAGTGCTGAAATTGGCATTAAGTGCCTGCATAAGTCTACCTGTTTCTAGTGAATGAGTGACAGACTTGGATACTACTCATCTAGTATAGATTGCTTTTCTCTTTATACACCATCTTAACACTTTAGATCGACTAAACAGCTCAGCTGATGATCCCTGGCTGTAGACTTTATACTCTTCAATGTGGATGTGGTGGAGGAGGCGTTTGTGTGGAATTACTGCTCCAACTGTCACCTAGTCCCAAGTTTGTAGTCACTTTTTTGGCTTGGGCAAAAAGGATTCGAAGGTGAGAAATGGGAATAACGGTGTTATCACAACAACTAAGAAGATATTTATTTACTCTGTTTGCTTTTTACACTGGTGAATTTTTCCATACAGTTTGTATTAAGCCATTCATGACTTTGCTGGTCTGGATAACCAAACTGTTTCATGAGGCATCATCATAGGGCCGTTATTCACGGCCTGCGCTTCCTTTGACTGGCAGAGTGAAGGGCATTACTTATCACCATTATGTATTTATTATAAATGTGTACATAATGTCCCTTTCTAATTCAACTCAAAGAAGTGGTCATATTGATCACTGAGCTCTTTTTTTGTCTTTCTCTAAGTTAGCCTTATGCTTTTAGCGATTCAGTTTTTGTTGATGCCATCAACAGGTTTGACTGCTGTGTGATACTGATATCATGAGTGGGTAGAGTGGGACATTTTTTCCAAGACACAGAGAATGGGTTTGTTTCCAAATGATTTTTAATGGAAGGTAGAGGTCCAGTTGCGTTCGGGGGCTTAAACATTTTTCTTAAGCACTTATTCGCTTGGCTTTTCCTTTGTAGTTCTATTGTTCATAAGTTGGGTAGAAGATGCATTGGTTTTGCTGTGTCCAGAATAAGTTTAGATCAAACTAGTCTAAGGCTTTTGACTCATCAGTAAAACATTTTGGCTGCTTTCTGATTTTGGTGGTAAATAAGGGAAATCTTTAGGATCAGCTGTAGTGACAATGAATGCTTCATTGTGATTGAAATGTTTGTCTTAAATTTTCTTTGCATCTAAACTAGAGAGGAAAAAATTCCTTTGTTATCTGTTTAATCATAAAGCAACAACTCAGAATGAAGGAACAAATTCAGATATTTGAAAATACAAACTCTCCCTTTCCCTTTCCTCTCCTTCTGTTTATTTTCTTCCCCTCACACAGCTCTCTGGATTTTGAAGAAAATGAAGATGAAAATTTACAATTCTTCATGGAAGCCCCATTTTATTAGGCACTGTGAAAACTTCAAATACAGAGGATTCTTGGTTGGAAGCAGTTGCTAACCCTAGCAGTAGCAGTAGGGACAAGAGCCCTGGGGCTATGGGGCTGGGAACATGCTGAAGAGTAGCATAGTGAAGAGGCAAAAGTGAAAGGCTGGTTGACAGCATGTTAAAGCAGATATACCCGGTGTTACTGTTGCATGCAGCCTTGTAAGTTTACATATGTATGATCAAATTTTCAGTCTTTGGATCACAAATGTTTGCTTTCTCTTCGCTAAGTAAGACTCTGTTTAGAGTAGTGCCTGGGAAAGCAAGCAAGAAGAAATAAGCTTTGCTTTGGAGTTTGATGTGGGATGAGATTCTTGTGGCAGAGATGCTGGGTGGGAAGAAGGTATTCATGTTTTTATTATATACCTGAAAGAATGGATTATCTCCACCTCCTTTAATCGCCTCTTTTCCAGGGCTGGTATCCATACGTAGATAAAAGAAGTTACTGTTAGAACATAAGACTGAGTTTTGCTGATCCCTCCTCCACTAAACATTAACATGCAAATACCAGGCATTGATTATGCCTCAGCATAGCCTCAGCAAGGAGGGAGATTAGAATGAAATAGTTTTAGACACTTTTTTTTTAGAAATTCACTCATTCTGGAAATTCTCACCTGTGCTTTGTATAGTTCTAAGTTTACTTCAGAGGCATATAGCTGTAATTCTCAGGTTTCTTCATATTTTTCCATATCACATGTGCAGCAACAAATATAGTCACTATGATATTGGGTTGCACATAAAAGTCTTAATCTGGCAAGCAGGAAGGAAACTTTGGTTTGTGTAAGGAGTCCTGTTGCCTGTAGCATCTCAGTTGGACAATTTATAGGAATAAAATTATGCAGATCCTTAAATATTGTCAGTATTGGTACCCACATGGCATAGCTAGCAGAGTTTTCATGAGCTGGAGTTTCACAGATACCGGCAACCAAGTGTGGGAACGATCAAAGAACATTATTTGTAATCAAAATGTGAGTTAGGTGTTTATAAAACAACTGGTGGGTGCTTGTATGCATGTGTAACTTGCTTACACGAGTAATCCCATTGATTTAAATGAGAGCATTCATGTGATGAAAACAAGTTCAATGCGGGAACATTTAGAAGATGGTGACCTTAGAAATGAACAGTCGTCTTTGGAAGTATTTGAAGGGCAGTTATTAAAACTTAACGCCGAGAGTCGCTGTTTGAAGGCGGAACCGGCTAGAAAGACGTTTGGGCAGCTCACCTGCCAAATAATAATGCGTTGTAATGACGGCGGGTAACTCTGCCTCAACTTCCTCGTACTCTTCTTTTTGGGGGGGATGGGGGAAGGGATGGGAAGGAGGGCGCGAGAGGGACGGTGACAGCGAGGCTGTTTGTTTTTCCCGAAAGTTGTTTGTGATTTCAGGTACTCATGGGAAATCTCTTGATCAGATTCACATCTGTTCCTGTCAAAGTGGGTGCTAAGATACCGGTCACCCAGCAACCATGTCCAAGAGGGAATTGGGCCGATAATAACTTCAAAAAGGAATGACAGATGCTAGATTAGGATGAAAGACAAAACGCATGAAAAATGAGCTTGTTAGAATAAAAAAATTGTTCAAGCACCTTCATGCAAATTAAATGAATATTGAACATTTGCATGCAGTAATTTCTACTTTTTCTGTTGATTGAGAAGAAATAAAGACGGTACATATAAAAACATAAATGTAATTTTTTTTTTTGCACCAATTAACATACAAAGCAGTATCTTTCTTCTAAAAATGAGATTAGCCACCTGGGTGCTTGGCTGTATCCCACATATGTCGCAACATTTTTGTAATGAGTATGCTTCTGTTGAAGGAACACCTTATCTAATTCTTCGTAGCAAAACAAACAAGGAAGCAACCTTATATTAATTTTAAAATACTTTAGGTTAGCGTGGTTCTATTTTTTTTTTCAGCTGTGGTTTTCAGAGCTGAATTATTTCCTGCTGTCCTTGAATTCAATCGGTATAATGTGCATTAATAAAAGATCACATAAGATGAGTTCAGACCAAATGCTAAGGTTTCCTATTGACTGGTCAAACAATACATTTTTAAAAACACGATGTCTGTCAGGGTGACATGAAAAAGAAATACTCACTTTTCCATGCCTATGTATCAAGATAACTTAAATAATCTAACAATTTTATTATTGAAATGTTCATATAACAATGAGAATTTGGAAAAGAATGATAAAATGTTCTGATTGAAAAAGGACTCTGTGTCTTGGTTTAGCAATGTCTAATGTGGTCACGTACAGAAATTGATTTTCTTCAGAAATTAATTAATTTTTCATATCGCCCTAAGCTGCAGTTAAAAAGAGTGCATACTTGTCTGTTTTTTCCAGAAATATTGCCTAATCATATTAATACCATTGCCCCAAGGATGAAAAGATAATTGTACAAATGCATTTGGAAATATGTATCACTGAGTATTTATGATTAAATTATGCAAATGACCCAGCTCTCATCCTTTCCAGACCCAGATTGTCTAATTAGGATTGATATGCTGAATAGATGTTCCAGAATTTGAATACAAGCATGTCCAAAGAGCAGAAAATTGGAAATGACAAGGCTGAAATGCTAAGAAAAGTGTCTTTCCCTTTTATACTTTACTAATGTGGTGTTAGCAGTTGCAGTTTTTCCTTTGGCTATATTGTGTGACTCATGTGTCCTACAAGAAATAAGTCAGGAAAGAAAAATCAACTTTCATAAATAGCATTACTTTGCTCCAGACTTATTTTTCTTTAAAAGTCTGCTTAGTCATTCCTCTCCCCTTTAAAGCTTTGTATCCTTCATGTTAAAATAATGATGTATTCCACATAAATTACTTCTTAATTTGGAGCGCTGTTGTTTGTAGCTTGTCTCCAGCTGCTGGTGCTAGATATTTAGCTCGTCAGCTTCACATGTATTCGGATGAGATTTACACACCTAACATTTTTGAGTTTCGTGGGTATTTTTGGTTCTTACTGATACAAACTCACAATTCCTTAATGTAACAACCTTTTTTTTTTTTTTTTTTTTAAGAAGAGACCTGATGTCTCATTAGCTTGTTTATAGGCATTCTGAGTTGGAATAATAGCTGTCAGCAAGTCTACAGCGTTTAAATCCTTCTTCTTCAGTGGGCTGTTTGTTCATTTATCGCTCTTGGAAAGCTGGGAGAAGAGCCCGGTGAGGAGCAAGGAGTAGTAGTGAACTGTCAGTACTTCAGCCATTGTTAGCAGCGGGAGTCGCTCCCTCTGAACTCTGTTGGCTCCTGCTTCCCATCTGCGGGATGATGGATTGCTATGTTTAATACATTTCAGCTTTTGTCTGTCATAGTGTGGATAGACAGCGCTATCAATGATTTCAGCACTGATTAGAGCGCTGGTTGTACCCACTGCTATTGGGCAGGCACCTCCCAGGAATGTTTGATGTAGGAACTCATTGGCACTCTCGCCATGCAAATGAGTCGCTCGGCTAACTTGAAGTGGTTTTAAACACCTACAAAAGACCACCGGGAATTACTAAATCTGCACAGCCCCTCCGGAACAAAATTCAGACACCCCTGCGAATGCTTTGGTAGCAAATGTAAATGCTCGTCCCAAGCGGTCCCGAGCTCAGAGAGAAATGCCTCATGCTTTTAATAGGCTGGGGATGGGAGCAGGGATGCAGGGGATGCAGTTAACAGGCCGGGGATGGGAATGGGGATGCAGGGGATGCAGTTAACAGGCCAGGGATGGGAGCAGGGATGCAGGGGATGTGGTTAACAGGCCGGGGATGGGAGCAGGGATGCAGGGGATGCAGTTAACAGGCCGGAGATGGGAGCAGGGATGCAGGGATGCAGGGCATGCAGTTGATGCAGTTAACAGTCCGGGGATGGGAGCAGGGATGCAGGGGATGCAGTTAACAGGCCGGGGATGGGAGCGGGGATGCAGGGGATGCAGGGGATGCAGTTAACAGGCCGGGGATGGGAGCGGGGATGCAGGGATGCAGGGGATGCAGTTAACAGGCCGGGGATGGGAGCGGGGATGCAGGGATGCAGGGGATGCAGTTGATGCAGTTAACAGGCTGGGGATGGGAGCAGGGATGCAGGGGATGCAGTTAACAGGCTGGGGATGGGAGCGGGGATGCAGGGATGCAGGGGATGCAGGGGATGCAGTTAACAGGCCGGGGATGGGAGCAGGGATGCAGGGGATGCAGTTAACAGTCCAGGGATGGGAGCAGGGATGCAGGGGATGTGGTTAACAGGCCGGGGATGGGAGCAGGGATGCAGGGGATGCAGTTAACAGTCCAGGGATGGGAGCAGGGATGCAGGGCATGCAGTTGATGCAGTTAACAGGCCGGGGATGGGAGCGGGGATGCAGGGGATGCAGGGGATGCAGTTAACAGTCCGGGGATGGGAGCGGGGATGCAGGGATGCAGGGGATGCAGGGGATGCAGTTAACAGGCTGGGGATGGGAGCAGGGATGCAGGGGATGCAGTTAACAGGCTGGGGATGGGAGCGGGGATGCAGGGATGCAGGGGATGCAGGGGATGCAGTTAACAGGCCAGGGATGGGAGCAGGGATGCAGGGGATGCAGTTAACAGTCCGGGGATGGGAGCAGGGATGCAGGGGATGCAGTTAACAGGCCGGGGATGGGAGCAGGGATGCAGGGGATGCAGGGGATGCAGTTAACAGGCCGGGGATGGGAGCGGGGATGCAGGGATGCAGGGATGCAGTTAAGAGGCCAGGGATGGGAGCAGGGATGCAGGGGATGCAGTTAATAGGCTGGGGACGGGAGCGGGGATGCAGGGATGCAGTTAACAGGCCGGGGATGGGAGCAGGGATGCAGGGATGCAGTTAACAGGCCGGGGATGGGAGCAGGGATGCTTTCCAGGGGGTGTGATGTCAGCGGTGCTCGGCCCATCTGTACTTAAGTGTTTCACTACTGGTGATACGGCAGGAGTGCAAGGGTAGCGTTGAAGCAATAAGATATGACATGACATGTGTCGTATGAGGATTTGCTAAGCCGTGGGTGCTTTGTGATTCACAAGTCCACAGGCTGAATGATTTCAACCACCAGAGAAGTCGCTGTACACCAGCACAACATATGCCCTGGAGTATCTTCTAATAATTATAAAATGGTGCAGTGGACATATAAATTGAAAAAAAAAGATAATTGTGTTATAGGCATCATTTTAGAGAAGCAGATATATATTATTTTCATTATTAGCATATTAATTTTCCACTCTTAGAAGAAATTATTATTCAAAATCTTAAGTGTGAAACAGTATTGTATCAGAAACAAATAGATGATTATGCTTGCTAAAGCATATAATATTAGCTTTACAAGATGCTTGACCCAGTTTCCTTGATTTGGACCATTGCCCACCATGACAGGCCAGGCTGAGGATAACTTTCACTTCATTTTGGACTGTGGGAGGAAGGGATGTTAAATCAGGAGATATTAATCATCCTTGATTTAGCTTTGATAGCAGAGATTTTAATTTACAGAACCAGAAGAATGAGTAACTAATAAAACCCACCAATAACAAAAGTGGAGAAATTGCCAGGCTTAAATGTGTTTTCTTTACTCCTACTTCACTTTATATTCACTTGACCATGGCATTTTTGCTTTTAAAAGGTTTCTTCACCTTTGGTTATACCAACGTTCAACTTCTATGGCTCTGCTTATGGGCAATGGTTTGTAATTTCTCTGTTGTGCTTGCTGGAAATGTAAGCTCCCCAGCACAGTCGTGGGATGCCATTTTTATTCCTTTTCAAGATGATCCAGGCAGTGGCAATGCTCATAGGGAGGAGTGTTCATGCTAATTAAAAGCTCGAGTTTACCTTTCAAAAAAATATTGGCAGTTTGCCTGGGAGAAAATTCTGTCTTCACTCACCATTTTTAAGCTACTTGGCTGTTTGGAGTTATCTTCACTTTAAGAGTTGCCTGGTTTTAAAAGTTGCCTGGTTGTTGAAGTAGTTTCTTTGACATCGTTCCTAAGTGCTCACTTGCCATAGAAGATGATCAGAGGATCTGAGGGCTTTGTGGAAAGGAGTATCCGTAATAAGGAGGGCATAATCTTGACATTTACAGCTGCCAGCTTTTCTCAATTTAGGCTCCCTTTGTTAGCAATGGCTGCACAGCAGAGAAACAAGGAAACTCGAGGAGTGCTTTGCAAATTTAAGAGAAAAGTAAAAAGCAAAGGTTCTTACCATATTAAACCTTTCCTGATTTTTTTTTTCTCCTTTAAAATGAATTGCATTTGGCTAGAGATAGTGAAAGGCGTTGTTCTTCTGCAGAGATCAATAGCTGGAGCGTTCATACATGCACAGAGAGGAAATAACAGCAACTTGAAAGTTAATGAAAAGCAAGTATGAAATAAATGCATGTATTAGTAGGTGATGCATTAATAAATGTATCATAAATATGATAGGCAAAGGAATCAGATAAATGGTTCCTTAATCTGATAAAAGATCTCTGTTGTTTATATTCTTTCTGTAGAAGTATGGCTGTGATTTACAGCCTTTTTTGATAGCAGGGCTGGTTTAGATAATTTTGCCCCTCCAGGCACCGTGATGGCATTCCTGTACAGCTATGCCTGTACAACTGTGTGTGACCATTTTCTGCGCAGGATCAGGTCTAGGTTAAAAATGCTTCCCGCTTACTCCCCCTTTTTCAGTATTATTTTTATTAACCCTGATCTGTTTTGGGAAAACAGTTCACCATTTGTTTTTATCAGCAGTTGTGCTGTTACAAGTGAACGGGCAACGGGGACAGAAATTAATGATGGTGGCGGGGGAGGACGGGACTGTGCCTACAATTTTATGTGTCGTTGTCCTGTGTGCCCTGAAATTGTCTTGCATCCTAACTGCAGTGTCCTGAGCCTAGCCTGGGAAATGAACTGTGGATTACACAGCGGTTTTAACACTATATTTAAAAGGAGGAAACAGGAGGGGGGTCAGCGCTAATGAACGGAGAAGTAAAATCTTTGAAAGAAAAATGTATGAATGCAGTGAAAGCCACGTTCCTCTCTCTTGGAAATCTGCTTTACTAAATCTTGGCAAGCTGGCCTGCTGTGCATTGCGAAACAGATGCGGTTGGTCTCTGAGAGACAGCATGATTCTGGCCTTCGGACGCTCCCCCTAGCCATGTTCGGTGGCAGGGAACGATGAGACACGGGTGTGCACCATCTTCCACGCCCTGCATATCTCTGCTTGTTCAGGGAGAGGAAGCCCACTTGTTCCAGAGCATCCTCTGCTCTTTGGGAGGTACTGCACTGTGGAAGAACCCTGGAACTTAGGTCAAGCCTAAGTCTCTGCTGGTGGAGTGAGGTGGAGTGAAAGCCCTAAATTGTTCTGCTTTTTTGAGTGGACTTTCATCACTTATACCTCTTGCCCTCTTTGGGACTTCTTTTGCCCTGGTAATGGCATATACATGAGTATAGAAAGCATCTCCTATAGCTATGCAGGATCTGACAGTGTCACTTAGACCTCTGGGTTCTGAACAATATAAAATTACTGACTACTGTTCTATTGTGAGCACCTAGTTCACAACAGTCCTGCCAAATGTTAATGGTGATGGAAATATTCTGCTGTCTCTAAGAAAAGCTACGGTACGATAACCTGTGCACTTTTCGCAAGCACTTTCGTTTTGATAGAATTATACTGGTTTGTACTTCTTTAGGAATACTCTATTATTATTATTGTCATTTAGAATAGAAAACCTGTTTTAAACACCAGTTGATTTCTTCAGCAGCTTTTGCAGACGTGATGGAAATACGTCTGAAGCTACAAGATCCTTGTCTACACAGAACCAGTGAGAAACTCAAAATTTCCCTGGGTAGGCATGGTTTTAGCAAAACTTCACTCTGTTCAGAATGGTCTGACTTCACTGTAAAGTGGGTTCCACTGTGCTAATCCTCTTGGAATGCAGCAATTATCACCTACCGTATAGGTGTTAAGTGCTGAATTTCAAAGGGATTATCACTTTCCTCCTTTAGTGGCTAAGCAAGAAGAGAAAAGTTGTTAGTACTTCTAAAGGGGAGGGAAGAAAAAAAAAATCGAGAAATCTCTCTTGTTTTCTTTCTGTGGTTGCTTTCAGTCTGGCAAAAGATGGGCAAGCTGGGTTTTGCTACAGCTAGTTACTTTGGGTTTGATCTTCAAGAATTCTAAAGGCATTTATTTCCCACCCCCCTGAAGTACCCTTCTTTTGCGGAAAGAGGTAAATATAATGGCTGTTCAGAATAAAAACCAAAAGTTAATGTAGGTGGACAAAATTATAAAGGAAAACCAAAGTTCTCTATATCCTTAGAGTAAGTTTTCATCATCTGGAGACTTTTGTCAAGCTAAGTATGTAGCAGTACTTCAGATCTTCAACAATCTGTAGAAGTTGGTAACTTTTCAGTCTAAAAACGTAATTGATGGTTTTATTGATGTTGCAGACAGAGCTTTGGAAATTATCCTAAGACTATTTTTATGCATACTCTCTTTCCATGTACCTTTTTCTTTAACTGACACGCCAATATTTTGTTCTTCTACTAGCACTATCTACAGCACAGTTAATATTAATTTCACATGGTTGTTGGATAAGGTGGGATTAATGTCCTTGAATCCTTCCTGGGTTTTTTTATCCACTCCTAAGAATCTCATCTATGGCTACTTCTGTAAGTGCTTGCTCCTGTAATCTTGATCTTTCGTGAACTGTTGTCTGGGTACATAATGGGCAATGAAAGCAGAGCAGAACCCCGCGACCCTAACAATGTACCCTGGATACCGTGCAGCAACCATAGGCAATGCTTCTTCCATATTTGATTTTCAGATTATGAGTTCAGTTTCTGCCTGGAAATGAGCTCAACATTCCTCAGTGTCATCTAGTAATTAGCAGGCAGCTTATTCAGCTTTTCCGTCTGCTGTGTTTGTTTTTCAGTTAAGAGTATGAAAAAAAGGGGACTCCAGTTGCAAGGGACAAATGTGTGCGCTTGAGTGTACCACTGAGCTACGTTCTTAAGTAAATAGAGAAGGCAGAGGCTTGGGTGCCCAGCACATAGATGCCCAGCACATTCATGTTACATACCTGGCCTTTAGCCTGCTCAGCCTACCTTTCTTTAGAAACGTGTAAGGGTCGACAGCCAAAAGCCTCCAGGGGTTGCTTTTGGGTTTGCTGATGTGAACTAAATGGGGAATGGTAGTTAGGGAGAGGACATTCACAATCTGGAGAAGGATTTAAGATGTTGTAAGAGATAGAGGTAGTTAATAATGGGCAGGAGAGGGCTGCCTTACGGAGAAGTCTTATTCGTGAGGCTGCAAAATAACCAAAACGGGCTTTTAGAGAAGAAGGCAGTATTTGGAATTGTATTGATGATGCTGAATAGGAGGTTTCATGGAGGAAGGATGCAGAATATCAGATTGTACAATTGTCTCCTAGCCTAGTGAATTTTTATTTTCTCTATCACTTTATTGGCGTGAAGAATGATAAACTGTGTCAGAAGTGTTTGGTCTAGAACTGGCTTTCTCAGAGCTAAGAATTTAAAGTTTTAGTGCTGGAAAATGGGTTAAAAAAAGTTACAGTTTCTTCACAGTAAAATCACAAAAGTTTATGAATTGCAGAATTAAGCTGTATCATGGTGTTTAGATAGCATTTTCCAGGGATTGCACCAGAACATTTCAATAAATGATGAAAATTTTCTTCTATTAAATAAAATATTTTAGATATTATACATAGTGCTTAAAATACAAGATAGTGTATCTTGGTGCTGGCAGGATTAGTTCCTATTATAAGAATTTGTAAGATACATGTAATCCATTTTATTGAAAGAAGACATAAAAAATTGCGTTTCAGTTCTAAAGCTAACAGTATTTTCCTGGGAATAACAATCTCCTTCTTAAATGTAAAACAATTTGACGGAAGAACATATTCTGCTAAACTTAGGAAGTTGTAAAAATGAGTATTCTTAATTTTTAATGAATTTCTGAAATATTAATTCATTTAGTCCATTTTTGATGGCAGTAATGGTTTGTAGACTTTATGGGGTATTTTGAACTGTAAGGGCTTAACTTTCTGTATCAAGATGATAATATCGTATACCACCAAACATCCACAGTGGAGAGAAGGTACTTTATATTGTTGGAAGTGATGTTCATTCAGGTCTGTCGTGCATGCAAAGAAGGCAGTATTTATGTAGACAGGGATTCAACATGGGCTCAATGCCAAGAGTCATCATAAAACACAGATATTTGTTTCAGGAAGTCAGGAGCACCCTGCCATCGTAGGGTATCTGAGTATTTGGCTTGTGAATTCTGGCATTTTCCCTAATTTGATTTCATCATAATTTGCATACATTTTATACGGAATTTCATGCTATAGAAATAACTTGGCAACTTCTGGATGAAAAAAACCTGGGCATTTTAAACTAACACATTTGTGCCGTTTGTTTTGCTGCCTCTTTAGTGTAATGATCCCAATACCAAAGAACTACAGCTCCTCCTTTGTCAGCAGGATTTATGATAATGTCTTGCCATTTTTGTAAATTATGTAACACACACTGTTCCTCCTTTGTTATATAGTGAAATTTAGTAGGTTGTTTTAATTGTTTGATTGATTTTTTTTTCCTTTGGCATTTGTCTACACTGAAATCTAGTGTCTGAGATTTACTAGGAGGAGCAATCAAGAAGAATGTCTTTTGTCTGAATTTCTGAAGATGTCAGGTGGTTTAGGAATATTTGTGATAAGTCTTTTGTTTTGCAAAGTCTAGAATTGGGTACGCAATGCTGTATGAAAAGTGTTGAGCAGCACATTTCTTAACAGGAACAAACGCCAGTCTTTCACGTAGTACTGAATATTCAGCAGCTTTTAGTGCTTCATATTTATTGTTGTTGAAAAGGGAATAATGCTTTAAACACTCTGCTACATGGGACACCTCGAATATAACTTGCTTTGATCGTTGTTACGCAGCAAACTTGGAGGCCATAGCAAGATGCCCATAGACTTAACTGAGACCGGATATTACCCTGCTGTCTGAAACAAAAACTTTCCTTACAAAGATGCTAATATCCATTTATTAAAGTACCCATATTACTCGTTGCACAGTGACAATCCAGAATGTAAAAGAATTAGCAGGTAGACTCTCTACCTTCTCTCATTCTCAAATGAAAGTGTTAAAGTTTGTTTTTCATAACTCTTTGGGGTAAACAGGAGAGACTTAACCGAAAAGGGCTGAGCCATTCTAGTTCTGTTTTGTAAGGGACTTGAAAAATAGGCTAATGCAAAGTTGAGATGTTTTTAGGATATTTTATAGATTTTTCTTACTTCATTTTGATTGCTTACTTAGATATACCAAACATGTTCTTGTTCAAAGGCTGATTCTGGGATAGTATTTTTCAAAAACATGCCTGTAATTCTCTAGCTGCTATGTGTGGACTTAACTGGGATTTTATGAATGTGACTGAGCAGCCAGGTCTGAATTTTCTAGGTTTCCTTTTCTGACAAGTCGATATTAAAACAGTACCCAACCAACTGCTCCTCAGAAGCTTTCAAAGAAATCTGGTTTTATGTTAATGTCAACATATCCTGTATTTAAAATTATCAAGGCCCCTGATGGGATAATTGGTCACCAAAATTATTAATTCTATAAAAGTCCAAATCTATATAGTTGCTATATTTTAAGTTTGTAGACATAATTATAATTTTTACTGCCTTGCGCCTCCCCAAGTTATGTTTTGTCTTTGAATACGTTGAATCTTCTTACTGATTTAGCATTTGCTGTGACTGTAAGCAAGACATCAGATGAAAACATGGAGATCTGGCCTTTGACTTTCAAGTTGAACTACATAAGAATAGCTGTTGAGCTGCTATAATGTATATTTAATTACAGAAGTTATTTAGGATTTTTTTTAATTGTTATTATACTGCTAGGAAACCCTTTAAACTCTCTTTCTATATGTGTAGATATGAAGAGGGAGAGATATTTAAGTCAGTAAAGTTATCGTCATTATCCTTCACCTTTGCTGTTATTGTGATTATTATTTTATTATCAGTCTTCTGAGATGATGATTCATGTTTTGAAAGAGTGACTTCTGTAAGGTGTTGAGTGACTAAATAGTGATGAGTACATTTTCTTTCCCTCTGTTTCTCCCCAAGATGTTCTGTTGTCTATCCAGTTTTTTAATGTATTGGGCTTTGAAGTAATTCAGAGGATTGTGAAGACAGGCATATTCATGAGATTTATCAGATCTCCACATAAGTGGAGCTAAAACGCGATAAAAGTAATTCTGCGCTTGTTTCTGGCACAGCTAGTGAGCTTAGACGTATGTAGACACCTGAAATGGATGAAGTGAGTGGGCATGGGTGATGGAGGTAAAAATGATGTAGATGGGGTATTTGCATTAAGCATTTCAGACATCATGTTCCTGTGCTAGTAAATGCATAGAATATCAATATGGACGGTTTCTAAGGCTCAAGTATGTTTTAGTGCCTGTGAATATTGAAGTTTGTTTATTGACCATTCTATAGTGAACTAATATTCTCAGAGTCCTAGAAGGTTAAAATTGTTTTTGTTTTTCTTATTTGAGATAGCAATCTGGGAGTCAGAACTGAAAGCTGTAAGAATCACAGTTATTTCAGATTCCAATTTAAATAATGTTTTTGACTGTATTCGTAGCCATTGTTGAAAATACATGTTGTAAAAAAGATAAATATTAAACCTGCGCTACTGTTCAGTGAATACTTCTGCAGTTTGATTGTTCTTGGAAATCTAGATAATATTTTTATTGTTGTTTTTAATAGAATCTTTTTTCACCACTGCAGATCTGTGCCCACGGACCTGCTCATGAAACAGCTCACAATCAAATGCTTCTTTTTATTTTGAGCATAATTATATTTTATTTTAGTTACTGCTCTGGAAATGTCTCATGTTTGCAAATCAGCTTCCAGAAGAACAGATTCATGCCTAAATGAGCTTGTATTTGAGGCTTCTGCTAGTTTCAAAGAGTTTTATTACAGTTGTATCTGTAGTAGCTATTTTTTTGTAAGACTTTGAAATGCTTTTGTCTTATCAACCACCATTCTCTGCTATCCTTTAAGCCATTTGAAATGGAGCACACGGTTTAGATCAGCTACGATGAATTTCCTTAGATCAGCGAGTGTTCCTGTGAATCTTAAAATACTCTGCACTCTGCCTTTTGTGGTTCTGCTGCCATTTTTTCTCAAGATTATCAGAACAGAAATAATTGCTTCCACCCATTCTTAAAGATGTTGGAGTTCAAGTATGAAAGCAGTTCAAAAGGTAATTTACATATGACACATGTAATCATTCATATAAAAATATTCACCTTAAAAGTTTGGCAAGGAGCTCCAAATATTTTCCCGCATCTTAATTCAGATAATTGCAAATGCAAAATAAAATAGGATCATTACTTTTCCAAGCTAAAAACCACTTTTCACTAATAAGGTTCTGAACTATGAAGGACTTTTAATTGATAATTTGTAGGGCATCTGATGTACTTTTCCCTACAATTTTGGGCTTCAATATCTCCCTTCCACTTTATGCCTTTTTCCACATTATGGCAACATGCTAAAATCACTGTAACTCTTCCTTTATCCAGGCTGGCTCATTTAGGGCTAGTTCGTACATATCTGTATGTTATGCTTCATTATACAGCACGGCGTGTAGAAAAGTCACCTTAGTGTAATATTGGAGGTACACAAAAGCACACACTGTTTTGTGCTATTCTTTATGCTGTGTCACTTTCCAAATACTTCCACAAACTCCTTCCATGTTTCAGAGCCCATTGGTTCAGTTTTCTCATTTTGTTTGCGTGTATACATCTCATCATAGACAGCAACATACCAGCGTGACTCTTTTTCACTAACTTTCTGAAGCTAGCTCAGGTGTCTTGCTCAGGGAATTTGATAATTAGAGACATTTCTTTGGAGGTAGGGTTCCTCCTAAGAAACTGGTGAAATGACTTTAAAGGTGAAACTGCAAACAGGCCACTGGATGTTCTGCATTCATGAAAAGCACTGAGACTCACTATTACTTGTGAGTGAACAAGTACAGTCAGGAAAGACATGTTGAGCCACCTTATACCTTTAATGCCAGGGGAAAAAAAACCCCTTTTTTATATATATATATATATATATATATATATATATATATATATATATAGTATATAGTATATATATATATAGTATATATATATATAGTATATATATATATATATATATATATATATATAGTGAAGAATTGGCCTGTCTGTGTAATACAGGTTTGGGGTTTCTGTTTTAGGTTCAATAATCATTTGAACTTAAAGAAATATTTCAGAAGAAAAATCAACCTTTTCTCGAATTTGAAGTAATAGGGATTCTTCACATTTTGGTCTAAGTTTGTTTAGTCTCTACCTTCTGTTTTAGTTTTTTTTTCCCCTCTACATTTGCTTACTACATGCTTATCAACTGCTTACATTATTGAAATTTTGTTTCCCGGGTAGGTACTTTCAGATCTTCACTCCTTCTCTTTGATAAGTTAAATAGCTTGAGCTCATTAAATCTTTCAGTGCATTTTTTTTTTTCTTTGCTGTCCTTTTTTCTTTCAAATGCTCATCGTGAGTAACGTTTGTTTTGCCCTTGTTTATACTTGCACAGCCTAATTGTTTTTGGTAAATGATGGCGTTTTTTTAGTAGGACTGTATAGATGTAACAGAATAAAAATTTTGGCGGGGCAAAGAGAACTTCGTTAATAATCCTGTTGCTGCAGGAACAGGGGTGGGACTCCGGCAGAATGAGCAAAGTCGTGTTAGTTTTGCTGGGTTAACAGCAGTAAAGAGCGGTGAAAACTGAACTCTAAAGTGAGCAAACATTTGCCTTAATACTCCCCGAAAGCAGGTCTGTTCAGTAAGAAGATGATATTTTTCAAGTTATTTCTTGGAGTGAAACTGTTATTTAAGAGTTGGTATTTGTTCAGGCAGGGTCCTTTTAAGATGTTGTGTAATATGTGAAGGGACTTAGGGGATTTCTATTCTTCAAAAAAGTCAGGGTCCAATGATATGAGTAATTATAAGAATGGCGCTTTTAATGAAAATCTATTTTAAGAGTATTTTGAGTAGTTCCTGTTTCCAGAGTCAAAAAGGAAGTGATTGGAGATAGGGACATTAAGTGCAGACAATACCAGACTTTCCAGGTCTGATCCTTTAACTATAGTACACTCATGGTCTAAGGTACAATATCTTGTGACTTTTCAGGATCAAACAGCATTGAAGGACTAGTGTTCAAAAGGAAAGAAAAAAAGAGCTTTTAATCTTTAGTCTGCTAGCAAATAGGTCTATTAACTGTTAAACAGTGTGAGATAAAATACATGATTAAGGACTATTGACTACAGCTAGAGTAATCCAACAATTAATTGAGATTGTTGAATCAAGCTCAAGGAATAGTCCAACAATAGAACATTTTCTGAAATTAATGGGAAAAAAGGTAAGAAAACATCTGACCGATGCGTGGCATTCTCAAATGACAAACCAGATACAGTCTGTAAACAAATAGCAGGAAGAGCAGGCTTAGGCTAGGCAAAATGTTCATGCCAGTCAGATATGTTTATGATGACACAGTTGTCTTAAAAGATATTAAGATTATATTTGTTAATATTTTTAACTTTTATAATGGATTATAGAATTAGAATTTCTGTTCTGTTTATATAGCTCCTTACTGGTATTTGTTATTTTTTGAAATGTTGGCTTTTATTTAGGACAGCGAAGGATCTTACGACATTTCTGAGATTAGGAACAGGGAAAGGATTATAGTAGTAAAACATTAAGATTTGTATCCCCGAATTTTGGTCCATTAATGGTGTCATTGGAGAGAGGCTGTTTATTCATCAGTACGTAGAGTCTGACCCAACTCATTGCAACCATAAAGGTAACAGTTTTCAAATGGAGACCTTAGGGTTTGTGTAGGTCCTGCCTGTTTTTGTGTGAGCAGGAAATAATCTCCTTCATTCCATGTTGTTTGTGGAATACAAACCTGGACTGTTCACTTATTCTGGAATAACTAAACTCAATTTGCTTAATATTTTCTTATCACTACCTTGAGTTGCACTACCATATTGATAGCATACGTAGCAATGAACAGCAGCAAACCTTGTGGGAAACTAGTGTTCTCAGTCCAGGTAGCTGTTTCAGCTCTTGTAGTACAGGTCTCATCCCCAAGAAAACATAATTGTTACTGATACACTTACTGAGTGTCCTAGCAGAGTTAATAGTTACTAGAGGCAGTTGTGCGCTTTGGAGGAATGCTGTGTTGAGGTTCTTTGTAGAAGAGCTGTAGTTCCAGGTTCAGGCTTGAAATGGCCACATTTATTTGAATAAAACCAATCTGAATAGGGTCGTAGAAAAGGGGTTACAGATTATGCTTTATTTTTTTTTCTTCAAGTGAAGGCTTTGTGTTGAAGGCAAGATTCTTGAAATCCATTTTTTGGGGACAAAACAAGCCAAACTTCTTTGGGCTAGCTTTACAGTCTATCTGACATGTGGTTTCAAAAATAAAAGAAAGGTTAGGAAAGAATTTTTGGTTTTTGAGGGATGTTTTTTTTAACTCTGAAGTCAGGGTCTTGTAATTACTTGAAGAGCCAGTCCCCCAAAGATAATGGGAGAAGTGAGGTACAGGACAAGTCTGCTTTCCCAGTCCAGAAAAACAGGGAAGTTTGTGGTCCTTTTGAAACTTAGGCTTTCGTATTCCATGCTTACAGCATCCCAAGAAGAATGTGCATTGGGGGAGCAAGAAGCGTGGAGCAAGAATTAGTGATAGCACCCAGGAAAAAATTAGCCACTATTAGGGTATGTTTTCATAGCAGAAGGTAAGTGTGACTGTAGCAGGAGCCAGGAACTTTGCCAGCATGCGTAACAGGCACAGTGAAGATCTGGCAGCGTGGTCTAGCAGCTAGAGTATTGCCCCTTTAAAAGCCTGTACGAAGCATTACAGTTGCCAGTTCCTGATGAAGGCAGTGCAGCAGTGTCTTCACTAATATTCTCACCTATGCGAGCTAAATTAAAAGTGAGATGAATGCTCTGATATAACCACATTTTCATTTTATGTAGATCAAGACAGGCTGCAACACATTTCTGCTAGACAAGGTTAAGAACTCTCCACTGTCCCTGAACAACAGTGTTCTAATTAAACAGGAGTATGGTAAGCAGGTTGTTTCCCTGCTCAGACCAGCTGAAAATTAATCCTTTTTATTTTTCTTTTCCCTTTTTTTTTTTCTTTTCCCTTTTTGGAAGGACTAGTTTCCAGGCAGACCAGTCATCTGAAGTGTCTCGCTACATGGCACAAATTCTAGTGCCTCTATGGAGGAAGCGGTGGCAATGCATGGCTGGGGACAGGAGGAAGACAACACTGTAAATTGGTGGCCTCAATGTAAAAGAGTTTAAGCCACCATAGAAGCACGTACTTATATTTGAACAGTTTTAGGTAGCGATATTTCAGTTATGGTTTGCGTCTTTTTTTTTTTTTTAAGAAAAAAAAAAAGGGAAAAAAAGAAAGACAGTTAATGGAACACCAATCCTGAACATAGTCTCTTAGGTCTAATGAATGCATAACAACTTTTGCTGCAGTAAAATAGATTCAGACATGAAAAGGTAGCTGGTAATGAGCCTTCAAACAACATGGGAAAATAGTAGTTGTTGAAAATCAACTAAACTAAGCTTATGAGGCTCACCTTCCAAGAAGACTGACTATGTCTTAAGGATGGAAAGGTAGGCTACCCAATTGGTATTTATTCTCCAGAGCTCAGATTTTGTAGTATTAAGGGTAGAAAAAGGTTGATTGTGGTTTAAAAAAAAAAAATCACTGGCAATGCTGACCAGTTATTTCCCACTTGAATAGTGGCAAAGTTTCAACTTAACTCTAACCAACATATTGAGGTATGATAGGATCATGTGATGAAGCAAACTGCTTCAAGACATGTGAAACGTATTAAAGGTCCTTCTGGAATGTTGGAGGAGGAATCAGGTTTTGAGAATGCCAATTACGAAGCATGTCAGAAGTGGATATCTCCAGGAGCACTCTAATTTTGTATCTCCCATTTAACACAATCTTTAATTTTTACACCAATCTTTGCTTTTCCCTAATAGGGAATCAAGTCAGGAGAACACAAGGATCATGACCAATATTTCTTAGAATATTTTTTTGCTCCTTAAGCTGTTATTAGCTGTAGAATGAAGCTGTTAGTCTTAGTAGAAGATAGCTGTTCATACAACACATTCCCTCATTCACTGACATGGTTCACTCGTACACTGAAATATTCACTCACTGTTAACCTGGTTGGAGAAACAGCTGGGAGGCCAACCCAAACTGTGTACTCAGCAGTGGAAGGTGGTACTGATGCTTCAGTGGCTTCCAGGCTCAGAAAATCTCCGAGTCCTGTGTTTCATCAGGTGTATGAATCTGGTAGTCTTTGAACTGGAATCTGGTAGTCTTTGTGCATAGCAGCCACCAGCCTCCTAGGACAGTGGCTCCATGTGACTGTTCACCTGGAAGCTATTTAAGAGGTTCCCTTCCCTATTCCTGCCAATGGTTCTGTCCTGTGGGTTGCATTGATTCAGTTCTTTCTTTAGCTGTCTGAACTGGTTCTGTGAAATGATTGTATTAAAAAAACACAACAAACCCCAAACCAAACCAACACTTTTTAGACTTTTAGAGGTTTTATTTTTTTTCCCTTTAATTTCATGCATTTGATTGCGGAACACAGCCAGCCAAACAGTTGAACTAACGTGATTTATATAGCAAGGGACAAGAACCTTTAGATGAGTGAGAACTGGAGGTGAAGGGGAGGAATGATGGGGAAATATATAGAAAACCTCTTATACTTGATCTGCTACTGACAGAATAATGACATGTAACAACAGCTTAAATGTCTAAAATATCACAGAAGGTGTGCAGAACAAATTTTTATGACATGCTTTCTTATTCTTCACCTTCAGAGTAATAACAAATTTGTGGTTACTATCACATTGATGTTTATCATTATGGGGTGGCTGTCATCAGGTGGAGACAGTGTGAAAATCTTAACAGCTCCTAAGATTTTAAACCTTTGCGATGATGATGGAGAAAGCATTAAATGTGCTGTAGTCAAAGAATATCATATTTTATGGAAAAACTTACGGAGTCTCTTTCTCTTCACTTCTTTTAGCTATTGAATCACACATTCACCATCATTCACGTTGAAAATGTGCGTATATTTGTTCAAATAAAAATGTTACTTTGGGAGCACAGGTAAATAAAAATTTATGACTAAGGTTATTGTATGGTACAGTAGAAATCCAGGGTTAAATATCTGAAGGAGTAATGTTCTCTAGTTTGGCAAGGGAAGATCTTCCAGTCACTCTTTTCAGACCAAAAAGGTAAAAGACTTGTGTGTGTGAGAAGTTACTTTCAAGTAAGCTAACATATCATTTTAATGCACTAGCTACTCCAAATTAACTTGCTGTTTGGAATTGTAGGACATGATTCAATTGCATAAACACAGGCATCTAGATGCATTTGAAAGGCCCTAGGGTATCTTCTCTGTTTTACAGCTGCCATTCAGAGGAGTGCAAGTCTTTCCCAGGTCCTTTGTCAAGTCTGCCAGCTTGTCTGCATGTCTTGGATACTCCAGGGCATCACAGATGGCACTAGGCTCCTATATTCAGACAGACGATCAAACTCATAGGGAAGAATTCAACTCTGGATTCAGACACCTAGATTTAGTCAATGGTGGTTTAGTTGGTACAGTCAAAGGAAGACTCATTATTCTAAAGTAGACACCTACATTTGCTCCACTGAATAGCTTTTTAGACTTCTTTGACTGCATTGACTAGATCTCCTTTGACTATAATGGGTTCTTAGACAACCGCTTTGTAGATACCTAATTTTAGACACTCCTCCTTAACATACAGTAGATATGAAGCGGCATAATATATTTTTAAAGCAGCATAACTGAGAATGAATGTCAGTCCTTTAGCCTCAGATATGTAAATGTTTTTAATTTGAGCTACACCCCTTTATAGTCAAATGGAGAGGGTTGGGCACCTCCAACCCAATGGCTTTTCAGCCATTCATCTGTCCTTAAAGTATATGGCAAGATAGACAAGATAAATTGCTTTTTAGAGGTGCCAGTCATTATTCCTTTGACTATAGAAAGAGTCTTGATCACTAGTTTAGATTTAGACAGCTAGTAGATGCCTAAAGTTAGGGGCAAATAATCTTGCCTTAAATTGGTCTGAATTTAGTTGCCTAAACATAGGCATCTGGTGCCACTTGAGGCGCTCTGTGTATAAGAGCATCCAGCATTAGACATCTGTAAAGGGCTGGCAGATACGACAAGTGACTTTCAGGAGATTTCTTTCTTCTTAGAAGCCATCATGGTACTCTACGGGGACTAACACAACTTTGCATGCCTGTTCAGGCAACTGAATCCTACCTTACATGTCTGTACACAGATTTTGTCCAAAATATGGCATGTGCTGTAAATGCATACTCCTTTTTGCAATAACTTCACTGGATAGGCATGCCCACTTTTACTTCCTTCTGACTTGAAATATAATTTTGTCTACATGCTCCTTTAGTTGAAATGCTTTGAAAGCATTGTACTATATAAAGGTCATTTCTCTGTCATTGAAATTACTAGTCATAAGTAGAGTGAAACACAGCATCTACGTAACAGCATGCAGCCACATTCTGAGGTGTAAGGAGTAATATATACAGAACTTATTTATCTGTTTTTTAATCCAGAACACACTGGGTGGGAAATTTTGGATGAACACAGTATAGTTTGCCAGTTAGTGTTGGGCCAGACTGTTGGGACTGACATTCAGGCTTTAGTGACAAGTGCTTTAATACAAAAGTATACACCTGCAGTGCAATCTGAGACAGTGATTAATCCAATAGATTTAAAGAAAAAAGCAGTAGACATAATATATTTTTGTTATGTTTTGCATATGAAAGAGCAAGAAGAGGTGTTTTGTTTTTTTTTTTTAAATAAATTTAAATTAATAGCAAATAGGATGAAGAGTGCTTAAGAGAAATTATTCCTGGCTTTCCTGTTTTGTTCTTTGATTGTCCTTCGAAGGTGGGATTCATTGGTGGCTATTCATGATTGCAGATTGGGAATGCTTTTTGTAGTTTGTGGAATGAATGGATAATCTCTCTGCCCCACCCCCTGATATACTGCAATGTAAAGGCCCTATAAGGACCTGGTTAGAAAGACTAATAAGTCTTTCTAATAAAAGACTAATAAGAATGGTTCAATATATAAGTTTCTTTATATTAGCAGCTCCTACTTACTTTTCATGTTGCAATCCTAGGGATATGCATTTTGTTTCCAACCGCGTTTTCCGCATCTATCAGATATTTTACTTCCTAACCCCTCTTTTATCCAGCAGCTCTTGCTGATTTGGCATCGGTTTTCAGTGTTCACTTCTGAAACTGCCTTGTTACCATAAAGAGTACTACTTAGAAACATGCAGTAAGTATGTATTACTTAGAACAAACTGAAGGAATGATTGAGAAGTGCATGGACTGCCAAACTAACTTTATCCTAAGGGACTTTTCTCCATTTTAATTGATTTTTTTTTTTTCCCCGAGATTTTGTTCATCTTATTAAGCAAGTCCTTAGAGGAGTGAAACAGTAGGTTACCTCCTTGAGAGCAAAGGACAACCTGACTTATTTGCTACAATTATCAATTTGTCCTTATCTTCATGAAGTGAAATACTTTTTTTATCCTCCTGAAACAGCTTACTGTGATGAATAAAACAATAAAGAATAGCTGGTGTTAACTCCAGCCTCTGAGCCTATTTAATTTTTAACTATCAAGTGCAATATTGTGAAGACTGCACATAATTTTATTTTCCTAAACCAGATATTTGGCAGGTGAAGAAATTGTCAGGCACAGCTGATTGAAATGCTGTATTTTGTTGTCTTTACTAGAATATTGAACAGTTAAATTCTCAGTAAAAAAATGTTTTATGTTCAGCTACAGCCTATCATATGAAAAAGTTGTCTGTTGAAGTTTTGTGCATAATTCAGTTACCTATTATATTTACTCATAGCTTTCTAATATTGTTTCAAGTGATAGTTACCTGATTTGTACTTCTATTGAAAAATGTTTTGAAATGCTACTAGCTTAGATAGGGAAAGGTAGGACCCAATGGGTACCATGTGGATCAGCTGAGCATTTGCTTTAGAAGAGAAATCTTGCAACATTCAGTTCAGTGCAAATGTTGCCAATAACGGATCAAGTTCTAATTATGACCAAATTGAAACTTCTTTTGTACGGACAGTCAGATCAGGAGGGAAGCAGCTTCTGTAACCTGTCCGTACGCTGTCCGAAGTAGGGATACCAGGGAATCCATGCTGTACGGGGTGGGACCCAGGACAGTTTCCTGAATTCCTGGCATAGCATGGGCAAGTGAGGGGGAGATGGTGGCTGTTATCATCATAAACTTTCACCTGGGGTTATACAAGGATGTCTTGCCCAGGGGTCGTAACAAAGTCACTGTTGGGCTCTAATTAACTTATCTTTAATGATTAATTTTTGAATGCGTAAATTAAATGAATATTAACTCATTTTAGGAGAAGCATAAAATTATACATACTTTTAGTGCTGTTTGTTTTTAAAATGCTGTGGTTTAAAATGTGCAAGGAATAAGCACTATATCAAGTTAAGGTGTTTTTTTGTTTTTTTTTTTTAAATTATATTGCTAGAAGTGTTTGTAGATGGTAAAATTAGCAATGCTTTCCGTTAGAATGAGTGAAATAAGTGTACCTCAGATGGCCATTTCCTTCATAAAGCAAGTATGTTGAAGGAGAGGAAGCTTCAAAAATATTTTCTCAAAAGTACATTTATTTAAGAAACAAGAAAATTGCATATTTATTTTAGTGTTTGTGGAAGTTTCTTGAGGGTTTCTGGTGCACTGTATGTACGTTATCTGCTTCTTTCTCTTCTTTTTCCTGCTTAAAAATGTTTTACAGGCATTTCTCAAAACTTGTATTTAATTCGTATATGGAATATTTTCTGTTTTATCAATGAATACTCCAGATATTTTGTTCCTGAAGTGGACAAGCATATTTGATAAAAAGATTACAGCACAATATGTAGTCAGTAATAGTTTGATAAGTTTAGAAGAAATAATATTATTTCTGTCATTAAGAGATCTACTTCATTATTTTCCTATTTATTTGTCTTCTCTGGGTTAGGCATCAGACTAATGAGAAATTCTTAGAACGGCCCTTTTTCTGTCTAAACACCAAGCGCAGAAATGCTTTCAACAGGAAAAAAAAAACCCCAACAACCCACAAGAAGTGCGTGCAGAGATAATACGTAGCCTGAAAAATACTTATGTGCTGACAGCTATCCAACAGTGTTGTCACAGCAGGAAGACATCAGTTGAAGAAACAGATAGCGACCTCAAAAAAAAAAAAAAAAAAGAAGTCTGGTCAGCAGTGTGGACAGGGTTTCACAAGATTATAAATCACCCCAGGGTCGCTGTGTTCCCACCGTAAAGAGAGCATGGTCGTTTTATTGTAATCTAATAAGTGATGGGAGCAAAGGACAGCTCCAGTGTGTGTGTTTGAAAAAAAAAAAAAAAATCTTGATTACAGTTTCGAAACTATACAGTTTCCCTTGCCATTGAAGTGCAGATTATGGGGGTTAAGGCCATTTTAGGATTGGATTACCTTTTTATAGCTGTATGTTATTCCCTTGTTCATGAATCAGAAAGTACTTAAATTAAACTGAACATTTGGGAGTAATACTAATAGGGAGTGTGGTAGTAGAAAATTAATCACTATTTAGTGTTAGATGGCTAGCCAAGTAAGTCTTTGTTTTCAAGGCTTTTTTCACTGAATGAAATACCCACCTTAATGAACTGAGGAGAGTTTATATCCGGTGGTTCCTTTTAGTTTTCAAAAAGTTAGTTTTTGTGGTGACTCATGTGTGAAAGCAAGTTGGTAGGAAAGTATTTTTAATGTCAGATTTAATCAATTTATTCACACTTTATTGTGGAGTTTATTCTATATTGGGTAAAATTAGCCAGAGGAAATTTTTGCTTTTTGTCTTACTTCCTGGGGTTACATATTTGATACATCTTAACATGTTGGGTAATAGCCTTGATGTGCACAAACAAGAGTCAGAAATGGGATTTCTTTTCTTACCTTTCTGACTTTTTACATCTTAGCCCTCGGATACTTTTCCTGTTATTTGGATAACTCTTCTGGCACCATTTATTTTCTTCCTCCAGAATCTTCTCAGACGCTTGAAGCCACCTTGTGAAGCGAGTGGCTCCAGAATTGAAGGGATAGGGAGCTGAGCAGCAGGGCTAGGATGGCTGAAGAGGAAAACGGGTACGGAAGCCAGTAAAATGCCCCAGCGCTTTCCTATGTTAGTGATCACGTCTCCCTGCTTCCTCAGTACGCTGAAGTTATCAGCTAGCGACCCGTTTTGGTGCCTGCTGCCCCGACGCTACCCAACCCTCGCCGTTCTGCCTAGGCATCTTCTGTCCTGCTGCTAAGGACAAGCGGTTGAGAGAAAACGAATAGGAAGGAGAAGCCAAACAGGCCTTCATATGCTTTCCAGACCTCCCTCCTCAGACTAAGAACTACTGTTCTTAGTTCCTCTTGATGACCGTATTTTCTAAACCAAAACCCGGGCACCCCTTCCTTCCTGGCCATTTATTTCCTTGGTATGCTTTTTTTAAGCAAAGATGACACCAGATGTATTTTTGCTTACCTCCTGCATCCACAGGTAGCCTAGGGAAAAGAGTAGATCTAGCACTTTAAGAGTATAAAGCAAGAGGGTTCAGGAAGTGTTTTCTCTGCAGTCTCCTCAGGCTCCACATTTTCTTCATGGTATTTCATTCTACTTGCTCACACAGACATCCAGATCTGTGTTAAAACTAAAAGTCCTAATACTTAGAGTCAGGCCTGGGTTTTAAAGAAAAAAAAAAACCCTAGAGGCCAACTTCTGGGGCAAAACCCAGGAAAAAATGTTTCAAATAAACTTTCTTCTTTGCTGACATTTTGAAAAAAAAATAAAAATCAATATTTCAGTATGGCATGACATCACTGAAATTTTTTTCTGATTTTTTTCCCTCATGCTTTTGTATTTCAGAGTTAATGTTAATCGGTAGGAAGTTTCATAAGACAAAATTATCCAAATTTGAATTTTTTAGGGGTATTTTAATTTCAGATTTTTATTTCCCTTCTTCTGTGTGTCAGGATGTACAGTAGCATCACAGGAACTCATGAGATGCGCTGTCAGATCTGGGCAATTTACCAAATTTTGTCTTCTAGGAAGCAGACTGGTATCATGAGAAGACCTGGAGTGCAGGTGACTGCTTGCTTCACAATTAATCTTGCATTTCACATTTCCAAACTTAAATGGATGGAAAGACTTTTGTTTGTTTGTTTTGCTATAGCTCACAATTTTAATGATATTTTTCAAACGTGTTCAGTGTGGTAGCATTACCATAGGCCAACAGTATATTAAGTGCCTTCTTCGTTCAGAAACCTCACCCAATCGTACAACTGTTCCTGCTTGCTTTCTTGAACAAAATGTGTTAGTTTTCCTTGGATATTGGTTGATGATGAGGATGATTATTTGCACTTAGACTCATAAAGTGAACCTTTGGTCCACTCCAGCTCACTTGTCTATCATCGTTCCAATGTTATTCCATGATTCTCACCCCCTTCAGCTGTTAATATAGGCAACTCTCACCCTGATCTAATAGGACTGACAGAATCTCCTACCACTGCTATTGGTGTCATTCCTTTAATTGAAAATGGGGCATGATTGATGGCTATGCAGGTTCTGCTTCCCGTTGGACAGAAAGCTTTGCCTGCTTGACTTTCCCAGCACATTTTTGGTAAAGAGTAACATCACTGGAGTAATTACTACACCAAATCCAACATGGTGCACAGGGTATGTGAAATTCCCATCTTACCATATTAGGTACACAAAACTCTTACCAATGTTGCAACAAAACATCACAAAAAATAAAGAAAGGAAGATGTGGTTGTGGATCTAACTTCAATTCTGCTCTGTATATCCACTGAATTGTCTAGCATCCTCCAAAGTATCAGTCAGGTGAGTTCAATTTTTGTTTTGTCCAGTTAAGGGATTTGCAAGTTTTTTTCCCCCCCCTTGATGGCTAAGTTTAAAAAATTAAAAAAAAAAAAAAAAGAGTGAATTTCTATCACTGTGTTATGGAGAACTGAGTTGATCAGACACACTATATTTAACCAAAAGCAGGATGTTGCATAAAAATAATCTCAGGATTCATGAGATGTTGTAGTGGGGAGAAACATCTTCCTATCCGGCTTCAGATAACAACAGTGCTAGTTCCCACATAAGTCAAGCTATACTTGTTATTATTAGAAGAAAGGAATGAGTGAGTTGTTTTACATACGATGTTTTACTACTTGCAAAATTACTCATGCTCTCAGAATAAACTACAGAGTGCAAATGCCAGGGTGTTTTTTTGTTGCTGTTGTTGAAGACATAGGGTAGATTGGTTGAGGTAGAGAAACAAATGTAGTTGCTTTGATTTATCACTTGTGACATTAGCATGTACTATACCGTTCTCCTGGAAACAAAATGGTTGCACCTGAGGACAGTGATATAAACACTACTTTGATTATTTGAAACAAACCATTAGGCTTTGATGAAAGAACCATTACTTTAGTAGACCTTGTACAGAGAGCGCGCTTGGAGATAATGGATGAGCAGCCTACAAATTGCTTGCTTAGAATTTAAAGAAGTCACATGCTTGTTTGAACTTCATGGCATAAACAGATATCTAACATGAACAAGACAAGCTAATGGTATACTTACAATGTAGTTGAAAAACACTCTTGCAAACTTTACTTGCGATACTTTAAATACTGCATTTTAGAGTGCACACTGAAAAAATCAGTCAGCTGTGTAGCCGTAATGTATACAATAGTTTTTTATATATTGATGTGTATACAATGTATACATTTATATTTGTATATACATGTATTTGTATAGTACATATTTGTATTAAAACAGTAAGTTTGATTTTATATTTTTGCTGCATGTTTTCATAATGAAAATACATGTTTTGGTGTGTTACACAACTAAAATGGTTGTAAAAGGTGTCAAATTTGAGTCTATTTAACAAGGAAAGCCCAAAATATATTTAAAATATTTGTGTTCTGTGGTAGATTTTCTTTACCATCTCTTAAATGATTACCCAGAAAGCTGTTGTTTCTTTAATTCTGTGTATGGTGCCTTAGGTAGAGCTGGTCTCTGTGGGCATTCCTGTGCTGTAAAATAGCTCCCCTTTTACTTCTGGATCCTGATCACCCACACTCCACCACTTTTTGTGTATTCTTTTGGCATAAACCAGCTACTTCCCTCTGAAACAAAATGCAAGTGTAGTTCTGGGGATAGTCCACTCTAGGAACTATTTCCCAAAGGCACTATGGACAAGACAGCACTAGGTTTGTTTCTCTCTGCTTCACACAATCCTCCAACACTATCCTGGAAAACTCTGCACCTTCTTGTACTCCCCTGTACTCTCATGCTATTTCCTAGATAACGCGATACATACCTTACACATCAGCCACAATTTGGAGATGGAGAAAATTTCCTAAACATCCCACCAATAGGACCTGTACTTGCAGTGTTCAAAATACTTTGATCTGCAGTGGTGGAACTGGTTCATCCTAATTTACATCTACAGTGTACAACTCTCCATTGAACCCATGACCAGTGATCTTTGGCTTGATAGTCAAGGAACTGTATTTTTAAGATGTTATTCACTTCGTTATAGAAGTTCAAAACTGGTCAGATGAAGCAAACTAGAAGTTCCTGTGTTGCACCATTGGTTGTGAAAGAAGTACATAGGATGGCTGTGCCACATGGGTATTTCCACATTGCAGATATCTAAATCTAAGTGAAAGGAGGGCACCCCGTTTGTAAATACGGTGTGAGTGAGAAAGCTTAACATTGCACAATAAATTCATAGGCCCTTAATGTGTCCTGTTTGTAATAGTTGGGGGGGGGGGGGGGGGGGCAGCACTGGAAATTTCTCCAAATAATCTTTAACTACTCATACTTTTAAAGTGAAGATATTCATTAATTTATTTAATAATTACTTACACTATCACTAAAAGTGCCAGACTGGAGTCTCCCTGTTAGTATTCCCACAAATAATAGTCTAGCCTTAACTGCTGTTGGAGATGGAGAGATAAACAAAAATTGAGAAGATAACTCTAAACCCCTGTGACAGCCAAGGACATACAGAGCCTGAAAGATTTACCTTTGCATTATGGTAGTCATGTCCCAGGATCCTGTTTCATGTAACAAGTCAACAAGCAGTAAAAAATACAACACTTGAATATCTGACTGTTTTTCATGTTTAATTTCAGGAACAAAATAAAATACTGCTTACGGTATATAGAACATCATGCACTGGTTACGGAATACTGAGGACTGTACAGAATAGTGGACTGTATTTCCGTAGTCCATATACTGCCTGATAGGAGAATACGAGCTCCCTTTTTTCAGTTCCATAGATAGCGTCTTGATTTATTACAATGTTTCTCCAGGGCATAAGCACAAACGTGGTACCATAGTCTAAGTCCCTCTGTGTTGTGTATTTTGAAATGGTTGCATTATCCTCCAAACCTGTAAAATGTTCAGTATTTAGACATAAACATCCTAAGCGGGTTACATTTTGTGAAACAAATATTTATCCTAGGTAACTATTTTGAACTTTTTATAGGCCTGTTAAGTGACATAAAACCTTTAAATGATTGTCCTTTTCTTTTGAACTTCACATATTTAGTTACCATTCCCTTGCTCAAGCTTTTTGTGCTTGATCTGATAGATTTTATTAGAGGTAGTGAATTGAGAACAAACTTTCATCTGCTATGGATACATCCTCTTAACTGTATTACAACTCTAATACAGCCCACAAACTACTTCTGTCCTGATTAAGGACACATTACCAAGCTGCTGTAGGGCTTTTTAATTGTAGTGAGTACTTTTTTTTTTTAGATTGTGTTAATTTAAATATTTATTTTTAAAATGCCCTTAAATATACAGCTGGTAAATCAAGAGGTTTTATAAATAGTTTTATGGAAATCCATACAAAGATGTAAACCAGTAAAATTGCTCAGTAGTTTACTAATCAATAAATTCGTGACATTTTTTAAAAAAGACTTTTCTCATTTCTAAGCCTGAATTCACATTAGCAATTCATGGTTCATTGAATTAGTTGTTTTCTCTTTTATGAGCAGCAGAATTGTATTCTATGAACCAACTGAATCACCGAAATTTTGTTTCATCCTCTGATAAATGAACCCGGTATTGATAGTGAGATCCGTTTATTCCAAAGCAAAACGCTGTGTACATGAGAAGAAATAACAGAGAGGTGGTTTTGACTCCTATTCCTGCTCAGTTTAAATAAGTTAATCACTTGTCTTTTTATGAGATCTTTCATGGCTTGATAGCCCTCTGAAGTTCCATTGTGAGCTTTTAGTATCATTATGTGCATGCTGCTTGGATATCAAGGGGTTTAGTTAACTGATGAAAAGCTTTTTTTAAGAATTCAGTTTTCATACAATGACCCATAATATTTTTTTCTCATAAAGTTTGCGAACTCTCATCAAATAAGAATTCTACGATGGTGACGAATTTAAGCAGGTTTTAAAGACGGGTTTTAGTTTTACAGCTTGAAAAAGTCAGCGCCTGTTTTAATCAGAACAAAAAATTGTAGTTATGTTCTGCTCAGGAAATGGGGAAAAATAAGCTAAACGTGGCAGTAATGAGGCTAGCTCTTTCTAATGTTTGTAATTCCACTTAATGAGAAGATATTTAGCAGCTTCTGAACTGAGTATGCCCAAAGAAATAATTAATTATTTTCACACATAAGAGACTCTTTATATATGTATGTATGTATATGTGCACTAAAGCAATCCTACAGTTGCATGCCTTCTTACTTGAGTCAGAAACTTTGTTGTATTTCCTTAGGGGCTGCAAGATGAGATAGCAAGATGGGGTATTCGGTTAACTAACTTCTCTATTTTCTTCCTCATGATTCTGAGACTGATGTTTAAGAAGTTTGCTGAGTTGCTCTCTCTAGTTCAGTTAGACGGTTGTCCTGAAAAAATTCAAAATAGATATGTGGGTTTGTTGCTTGTTGTCAAATACTGTCTGAGGTAGGATTAATCAGGCCAGATTTAGGTATCTGCTATTCAGACACCAATATGTGAGCTTGCTGCCTTGTACTGAGTGGAAAGAAATAGCCGCTTCTCTGACTACAATTCACTTGACCTATTTAAAATGACCACCGATGGACGAGATGATTCATTCCTGGAATTTGCCCGTTTCTCTCCATCGACTGGAAAACATAGCAAGGGGGGCTAGCATAGATACAGATGTGTACAGCAGGTCAGAGATTTCCCATTTCTTGGGGACGACGTTAGTGTATAGTGTGGCTCCAGTCAGAGTAGGGCATTATTTGGGGTAGCTTGTTCCTTCTGCAAAGAGAACAAGTACCGTTTGGGGTCCTTTGTGAAGAAATAGTATCTTCTGCTTTCTTGGGCCTGGAAAATAAGGTTGAAAATAATAAACCAATGTCATCTTCCTGCAGAACGTTGTTGTGCCAGCGGACCGTTAGCCATTTAATCTCCAGGAAAAGTTTTTCTGGAGGAGCTTCCCCTCTCCCACCCCCAAAGTGTGGTGTCTAAAATGACAGGCTAATTTCAGATTCAGCTGTGATTGAGCACATGCCAATTTTTACATGCTTTACATAACTAAAATAGAGCTGTCTTTAGAAATCTGTATATTAGGGAAATGAGCTCTAATCAGTGAAAGCTTTTTTCATAAGTGGATATATTCATATAATTTTTACTTTTTTTCAAACATGTAGCACTTAAAATTATATTAGGAAACTTACAGAATTATTACTATATGGCTCATAGCAGCAGCATATAGGAAATAATGGAAATGATAATTCTGTTATTTTCCCTAATAGATAACCACTGATATTATATCAGTTGCATAATCATCCTCAGTCTAAAACATCTGCCTTTCATCTAGTAATATTTTTTAAAGTTGAAAGAAAATAAGCTTCCCTAAGCTTTATGGGTATATGATGCTGTTGTTAAGTTTGATGGTTTTCCTTTTTTATTTGTTTAGAGTAGAAGGACTAAAAATGATTAGCCCAGATTAATTTAAGTGCAAATAATAAGCAGAGGGTTAAACTTTGGGATTCTTATTAAGGAATGCTTGTCTATTACTTACATACTCTGCAAACCAAAATGTAGTGTTTTTCATACTAAGAATCTGAAAAGCAAAACTGATACAACATGTAGAACTTGGAAAATTAAATTTGTCCCAAATCTTACTTTCAGAATAGAATCACAACACTGCCACTACCCAAAATATAGTTTATAGGGGAAAACTGAGTAAAGATGTGGACCTACTGCTGCTGGGCTTTTTCAAAACCTAATTTTGAAAGAAGTATTTTTCAAAGATGAACCGGCAACAAACGGAACTGTCTTTGTACTGTAGTGCTTGAAAATGTAGTAAAAAAGAGGATGAAATCTTACTTTTCTTTAGTTTGACCATGTATTTCTGTTGCTGTGTAGGAAAAAGCTAAACTGAATTAGTAGATCTTTTGGATTTGATAGCTGGGTTAAATGGTATTCAGAAGTGCATCACTGCAGACCCATTAAGTCTTGAGCATTGCATGGGGAATTCACACAACAGACTTTCGCTTTATGTTTCTCTGTGATTGTCTCTGCAGCTTTTTGGTTTCTGTGATGCTCTTTGTAGATGATGGGTGATGCTTTAAAAGGATTTCTAATAAAAGGCATGTGTATCCATGGTCATTTGACCACATGCAGTGTTGAGCATGTGGAAAGCATGATAATGGAAAGCAGATAAATACACTATTTTTTACCATTAATTAGAACATGACACAAACAAGCAGTATCTGGCATGAAATAATTAAGTATAAGCATACACAGAAGGGGATAAATAACATCACTTACATGGCTTCGATACCGTATGAGTCACGAGGGCATGGTTCTCACTCTTGGAACCTAAAGATCTAAGTGAATCCTGGAAAACAAAAACCCAGTATTCTGCATACTAATATCCTTCTTCACACAGTATATCCAGCTGGGTGGTCAAGCTCTCATTTACAGCCCTGACTAGCCTTTTTCATATCCCACACTTAATATTTTTCCTGTTGCCTTTGACTGCTAATAGGAATTGTTAGCTAGATGGTGATGAATATGAATCATTGTGACACACGGAACCTGAAAGTGGTCAAATTTGCCTTCTAGATCAAGAGGTAGATGCACAAGTAAGTAGCTTTGCTAAGCCACTCATGTAGACAAGCAACAGGTATTTCTTTCATGACCATGTAGACCATGGTCTTTCATGACCATGACCATACTGGAAGCCCCAAGGAAAGGATTAATCTGCAGCTGAGGTATGTAAAAAAGGAATAAACACTTCCAGAGCACTGCTTATCTGTTCCTGATGTGAACGTCTAAAATAGATTGGATGAATTATGCCTTAAAAGTTCCTGTTCCTCTCAGTTGAGGGCAGGGAATGATTTGCTCAGATAGAGATGCTTACGCTTGAGACCTCTATGTTAGGTCAGATGAATGTGGTCAATACAATTTATGATGCAAGTGTGCTTCAAAGAATGGTGTAAAGGATTTGGCTTGTTAGAATTTCATAGCTGGGACAGAAATTGCACAGAGCTGTGACTTTATAGAAAAGCAAGGCGTCAGCTCACACAGAACGAGGAGAATAAAACAACCGGCAGGCAGCTGAGACATGTGAACCCAACCTCAGTGCGTCATGCAATTTGAAAGCTTTTCCTCAAGATATCAAGGAACCCTTCCTAAAGTTGATCTCCACTGATACACTATGGTAATCATAGCAGTTAACATTCAACAGAGTTAACATCCGATGTAATAAAGGCTGTATGGTAAAAACTGAATTGGTAAGTGATGTTAAAGGGCGTTAATGCAATCCAAATAAAAATGTATTTAAGAATCTGCGTTAGGTGTCTAGGATGGAAAAAAGCCATTTGAATTTATGCATTTATAGTATGTCTTCCAAGAATCACTTTTGTCTAAAGTAGGAATGGAGATACTACTTTTGATGTTATGTTTTGCTTTAAGGGCTATTTTCCCTTGCTAAGAGAATTCTTTAGTATATAGGATTATGTTATTTTTTCTACAAGACCCCATGAAATACATAGTCATCAACTTGCATGTAGTTCCTGTGTAGCGTGGGGACCTTCATTTTAAGGAATAAACGGGAGAGTTAAAATTTTTAAAAACACACCTTCGTAACAACACAGTAAGCCAATGGATTAGCTCATATTAATAACGATTTGCAAACCTGGGGCTGCTTTTAGTTGATACCTTTTCATTGAGCATGGCAAACTATATAGTAAGTGCTGGCTAAATAAAAATGTTGTTAATGCTGTGTCCTACATTTGGTTGTGTGATGAGGAAATTAATTTAGTTTAGGAAAGACATATCAATGTGTAGCATTAATTCTAGACATCGGTTTGAACACAGAGTTGCTTTTTAATGCAGTGTGTCTAGTGCTTCTTTCTTTTATAGATACTGTTAACACTGTTTGAAAATGCATTATTTCACGCAGAGGGTGTCTATAAGTGAGTGAATATGGTATAGTACATCAAGTTAAAGAGTTATTTTAGATAAGGTGATAATACTGAATAATGATGTGAAGCATTTCAGCAGTTTTGTTTCAGTTGAAATCCAGATTTACTGGAATGTTTCAAAGTCCAAAAAACTCAGTCTCTGCCACTTGAACAGTCTTGCTCTAAGGAATATGTGGACATTAGCATAAAGGTTGCACATGTTATACAAAGTGTAATTAAAGAAGCTTTGATCCCCCAAATGTCAACTAGCTTGCTAAGTGTCATAACAAAGTGTCAAGCATCTGGTATACAGTTAATTTGTAGTCATTAACTGCATATTGTTGATGTGACAGTTTGTTAGCAAAGCAAGCTTGACAGTTTGCATTTTGTTATTGATTGACACCTACAGACCTCCCCACCCGTTTAGTTTACATTCCTTACGAGGGTTCCTCAGGTTGCACTTTTACTTTTAACTAATTAGTTTAGTTAGTTGGTCCAATATGTGAAAAAGGAGTGAATGTATATAGGGAGCCCAAGACCCCTAATTCCATAGCAAGAGTGTTTCTTGGTTGCATGTATCTTAGTCTGTCTTCATTGGGTTAGCTATCAGTTTTACAAATGTGCTTTTCTCTTGATATTACTGGTAATCTATAGCTTGCATTGACATATACCATCAAACCACCTATTTACGTTTACACAAAGCGCACTTATGATCTAGATTGCGATATCTTCCAGTGTGACTTACCAAAGAGCCTAAAAGAGTACGTTTCTACTGTGTTCCATTTTGTACTATGCAGCATAAATGTATTTTGGTTTGTATAGCTTGTTAAACATTCAATAGCATTCTGCATTATTTTGAAAGCTGGAATTAATTAAAATAATTAAACTGCTTTTTGATTTTGGATCCAATTTCCTCTTTCCCCCCATATGATATGAAGGCAATCTATCAACAAACTGAGCATGCTAATGAGCAGCAATAAATATTATGCAACTATTCTTATATCCAGAAAGGAATTTGTGTGTATTTTTTATAATGGGTGATGAAAGCAGGTTATAAAAGAAGTAATATAAGGAATACCGATTCAAAGTAGTTAGATGTTTTGACATTTTTCAGGCACTTCCACAAACTTCTGAATGTTGTTTTCTAAATTAATTCAACTTGTACTGGTTACACTTTCAAAGTTCATGCTTATGACTACAGAGAAATACTAAGGAACTCCTTATTTATTGATTCGCTTTATCAGTCTTCAGATGTTGAATCTATCAGCCACTCCACAAGAAGTGGACTGCATTAAATTTCTTTCAGAGCCTGCCACCTTTGCTTAGGCTGATGCTGACATAGTATCAGAAGCTAGATAGATACAAGGCTTTGCTCAGTTCCGTAAGTTACGTACACTCTAGTCTACCATCCTGGTGGTCCTCATACTTGTGTCTTAATGTGTGTCCCTGGCACTTGCTTCTGGAAGTGTGCTAGCTAATGGTAGTTTTCATGTTGTAAGTCATATGCACATGTGAGTAATAGCACTTTTTTTTCCATCAATACACCATTTTCATGCCATACAAAAATTACACACAGAGTTGTCATCCTAAAATTTCAGACTTTGCCTAAAAATCATAAGAATAATTTTGGATTTCAGTCTGTATTTTGCTTCTGGGTTTTTGGTGGTTTTTTTTGGACCTTTAGTCTTCATAGATAATGTGGACTATAGCTTCTCAGACTTCTTGTTTATTTAGGCTTATTTTAACAAAAATTGAGATACCTGATTTCATGATCTGTGGTGAAATTCCAGATAAGGTGCTTGAAAGAAAGACGGCAAGCACTTGAGGAAGCAGCAAATATTTCAGTGATAACACAGAACTTACTTTATTTTTATATTTTAATTATTATGGAAAGGCAGTGTAATGAATAATAGGTATGCATGCTTGAATAAATGAGAAGGGAGAAGCAAAAAGGATACATTAATTGGTGCTTACGCCTCTATTTATGGTGCTCTGAAAGGATTGTTCATCCACCACTGTTGGTGGTATTGCATGATGCTGAGGGACAAGTTGAGTGGAGAACACTGAACTTTTCTGCATGGAGGAATTAAGAGCAGTTATCACCTTTTTGGCATGAACAAAATGCGTGAGATCCTGGTGATGTTAAAGGCAACACCAAAATTCCCATTATCCTCTTTTGGGCCAGCATTTTGTGTTGGTGCTGTTTCCAAGGAGAGGACGGTACCCATGTAAAACCACTCAGTGGTACTAAAGTTAGGAGGCGATTTTCTCCTTTTTTATTCTTGCAAAAGAAAGTTATTAAAACTGCATAAGGAACAGTATATTAGTACTCTGTCAATTCAGGAAGGAGATGTAAAAGCACAAATAATGGACAATATTAGAGCATTTTTCCTTACTGACTGAACAATGAATTCAGAGAAAGGGAACACTTGGAACAAAACATTATTTAAATTGTCTTTCTGAAATAATTTTACTAAAGAAAAATTAAAGTGTTTAGTTGGACTTGCTTCCTTTTTATTGAGTCCTTCATGCTTGACATACTTGGAGGAGTCCCATAATTTAAAGTGGGGAGGATTGTGTGAGATGTGGCTAATTGCCATATTCTCATTCAAATAACAACTCTTGTATTCTTTGTTTATTCTTTAAAGGTGTTATGTTTTTTTTTCTTTAAAATTTTGAAATTTTAGAAAAAAAATTGACTGTGTAAATGAGAACTTCCTAAGATGGCTTTAAATCGTGCCCCTGGTATGTACTCAGCAAAGACTGCTGGCCTTGGCAGAGACTATATTTTTATATAGGTTTATTAATCAGGAACAATGTCTTTATTATGTTAAACAGAAAGATGCTTTGGGCTCTAGCAGCATGAATACTATGAGTACTGAAACAATCCAGTGCTTAAGTGCTTAGACATAAATAAATTTTTATTGTGACTTAAATTCATTTAATAAAAAATCTAGCACTTTGCCTGTATAGAAGAAAATAGTGCTATTTTACTCATATTCAGATTACTAGAGTGCGGCCCAGGTTTTGTTTAGAATGGTTGAAGAACGCAATGTGAGTATCCGCTCTCATTTGCCGTGCTGCTGTTCCTACATGGAGGCTGCTCCACTGGCTGCCGGTTCAACCTCTATGAAATGCTATCACAAGGGTCAGCAAAACAGTGTCCTTACTGACTGCCTTTTATCAGAAACAGTGTGGCAGTCGTATCTTATAAGGTGATCCTCCTTGGGGAGGCTTGTCTAAATGAGAAGCTGCATTTCGGAATGCGTTTTAGCTCCGTATTTAACGGAGCGTGAATGTAATGCTTGGGGATAGTTTTGTAGCTGGTATAACTTAGCATAACTTCATTGGAGTCTATGGACCTATTCCAGTTTGCACCAACTGAGAATCTGCACTAATTTTTTACACAGGGACGCTGAACACCTCTTTCTGTGGGTGATTACTTTTACTTTGTCAGAAATGTTACCCTATTTTTAATTCCTTTATATCTGTAGTCATTTTAGTTCACAAACTTACCATTTCTGGTGGTTAGTTATTTCAAATACATTAAATATATTATTAGATTTTTAGACTACATTTGAAAGGAGGTGTTTGAAACTTCCTGTCCTAGTGAAAGGAAAAATTAAGATTGAGTTGTTAAAAAAAATGGTTGGATGAAAACAGTTTTTTTTAAAAGGAACAAATAATACATTTAAGTATCCTTTAGTAATGCTAAAATAGAGGCGACGTGAACTTTTCCTTCGTTTTTTGCTTTATTTGTGGTGACGATTGATACTGGTCAGAAAGCTTATTCTTAGGTGCTTTTAGGTTGGTACTTCTTAATCTCTTCTTAAACACTTTAGGCCATGTGCGTTACGTGTATTTTTAGCCTGGTTTCTTAAAGAAGTGAGACCTGTATATTTGCCTGTTTCTCCCTCAGACCTCATGTCTCACAAGATATGTGTTCAAGCACTAGTCTAGGTAAGGCATGGGGATAGGGTATTCTTTCCAGTGGAATTATTTGGCACCGGCTAAATAAAACGACATAAAAGGATGTAAAAAGGGGAATGACTTTGGCTGCCCAACAGCTGCTTTTCTTTTGCTTTCCCCTTATACAAATAGAATCCAGAAATTGTCCATACTCCAGACCTTCAAACACCATTGTTTTCAAACTGTTCAGTGAAAAAAAATAAAAAAAACCCCTTCCTTTTAAACTATTTTCCACTTAAAAAAAAAAAAGGAGGCGGAGGAACCCTTTGTGACCTGCCTCTATGTTAACCCTTAAAATTGTGGCAGATTATACAAAAAAATCTTCCTGGACTTGCCCAAGACGTATCCCATTGGCCAATAAACATAATTAATCCTTCTTCTTGGAGTAAATCAGGTCCCTGCTTGATAAATATGTAGTATGAAAATCCCGCTAGCAGATGTGAAAGATGAGATGTGCACTTTCCTAGATTACTGTACTTTCTAGAAGAGCTGGTTCATGTTACCCCTGATGCAGAGGGGACCTACCCAGAAGAGAAATGTCCTCTTTGGGGGGGGTCTTCCTTCAGTGGGTACCCCAACACTGAATTGAGTAGTGACAGGTAATCAAGAAAGAAAATAATCAGTCACATTTATGTCAGGTTCAGGTCCTTGATGTGAGCATCAACCCAACACCAGTAACCTTGCTGACAGTAAACAGGGTTTGGCATATATCCTGATGTCCCTAAAGCTAATGGCTTCATTACTGGTTTGCTGTTTCTTGGTCCAAGGTAAGGTGAGGCCAAGCAGCCCCATCAAGCAGAAGTCAGAGGGCCAGACATTGGAAAATGTCCATTGAGGAGAAGCAGGTGGGAATCCAGATTTATTGCTATTGATTATGAAGAAGTTGCTTTTTAAATTAACTGACTTGATTTAAAATAGCAGTAGGACAAAGAACTGTCTTGAGTTTTGGCAGTTCTAACTAGGACTAGAAGCTAGGTTTCAATCTCAGACTGCTTTTCAGATCTTGAGTACTACTTAAACTTGAGTTGTCTAATTCAAGTTAGCTAATATAGGTTGTTTTTTTTTTTGCACAACAGATATACCCCAAAGCTTCTGTCAAGAAAAAGTTATGATTTTCAAGTCAGACCTGGCACTAACCAAGATGCTGGTGCTTATTCCTGGACATTTACCTGCAATAAGATAGTATTTGAAACCTCTTCTTCCCAGGGATGCTTTTGAAACCTTTGAAACTTCTTTTTCCCAGGGACGCTTCTGGTGCAATGTTTACTTGACACCAGAAAATTAATATATGATTTTGCAATTAACGTTCTCTTTCACCCCTTCCAAATCCTCTCTTCTGCTCCATCATCTCAGGCAGAGATGCCTCTCCTCCCTGTGCCAGGAGAAAAAATATTAAATGATATCCGTTACCCAGTGCCAAGCCAGGGGAGGCATAATAGATAAATTGTGTGCGACAACTCCAGTACCTTTTTCTAGTTGCCACCATTATCTCAGATACAGTTCTCTTTCCTGTAAATCAGGGGAAGGGACTTTCTCATGCCGTTGTTAGTTGGGCCACTGTTAATAGAACCCAAGTTTGTGAATGGGGATTTTAGTACTGAATTTCAAAGAATTATCCTTATAATTGATGAAAAATTTGCCTAGTTTATTCACCCAGCTGTAGGCAAAATCCAAAATTTTTAGGTCCTGTGATAATATAAGTGCACACTTCTATTTGTTCAAAATTGTGAGGTGTGATTCCACTCAAGTTTCTGCTGTTTAGCAAGAAAATGGTAGCTTAGTTATCTTGATACTAAATTGATGAGATCTTCTGTCGACTCTATAGGGAATCTGGAGATGGTTTAGAGTCCATTGGAAAGGTCTACCTTAAGCCCTAAGCCTCTTCCTGAAGAAGATTAGTGTAAGGACATGCCAGGGTGTTTATTCACTGTGCACCATTTCTATCTTCTCTCCTTCACACTTCCCGAGAAAATGAAGTGACTCCTGATTGCCTGGTTAGCATAGACGAAATCATCCTAGCGTATCTGCCTCTGGATGGCCGATAAGGATAATTGAGCGAAACACAACTGCTGATGTAGCTGCGTAAAGTGTCTACTGGATTCTCTAGGAGGGGTTATAAGATGGATTTGGCAGACAAAAGGCTAGAATTTCATCTGGCATACATTGACATGGACCCCTTGACTAAAAGGAACCCTTTTAAGGTAAAACAGCTGAGAATCTGGCATAAAATTGTGAACATAGTGTTGAGAAGTATGTAATTTTTCTTTCAGTTACACTCTTATTTTTTCCTTTTGTACATAGTTGGTGAGTATTTTCTTCCATCTACCTGTTGGTTTGACTAACTGTGTGAAATACTATGCTGTAAGTGTTTTTTTTCTTTATATTAGAAAATAATAAATTCTGAGCTTGCTCACCGAAAGGTTTTCTGCAAAATGCCTTGCTCCAGGAAGAAAAAAACAACAAAAAACCCCTCTCCAACTTCTGGTTGCATTTATTTTTCATCATGTTTTTTAGTTGCATACTTACCTTTGAATTATCAACATCATTTTAGCTTTCTCACTAATCAAATGTGGATTATCACAAAGCTATTCACAAATCAAAGTGACTAGGAAAGGATTTATATTTTGTTAAAACATGGCTAATATTCCACTTCTTTTTCCTTCTAACTAAATTTAGAAGGTACAGACTGTATTCATCAGGCTATTCTGCAGAACCCTTCTGGATGTGGTAGAAAAGCTGATTTGTATGCATGAACTCTCTTTCTTGTGTTTGTGCTAGCTTTAAGTAGCAACACAGCTTTTAATTGTGAGGTTTTAAGTTCTGCAATTAAAATTTACCCTTTCTACTGAGAGGATTGAGTGATAGTTTTTTGATTTACTTTAGACAGTTTAGACAAATTATATTTAAAAGCACATAAAGATGCAAGATGCATTTCCTGACTATAAGAAGGTCAATATGTCTTAGGCACATTTGCTGAAAGTTTTACTTTGAATAGCTAATGATTTTTTTCTACTGTATTGCAGAGAACATGCTAAGATGCTACAAAGAGTTTTCCTGTCAATCTCCTCCAAGGAATCCGTTTTCTTGAAAACCATGACTAAAAAGACCTTGGCGAGTTTAGTTAATAAATTTTCTGTTGTGTAAAGTTGTGTCAATAGCATTCATTTTATTAGAAGTCTAAAAGCCAAATATATACAAAATACCCAAAGTACCTTAAGGGTATTTTCATATTTATAAAGTAGATAAATTACATTTAAGAGGTATGGTTATATGACTAAGGAATCTTGAGATAGATAAGGCAGAGTTCATACTGCAGAGTTTAGTAAATGATATGTACATGATGTCTTCTCATTAGAAGACAAAGGAATGAGTACGTTGTTAACTGTTTGGCTTTAAATTTTGTTTATATTAACTGCAAAAAATAAAGCACCTCCTCAAATTGGTAGATTTTAAAAATTACATTAAAATAATATATGTAAGTTAATGGACGATTATCTGCTTACGATAACACAGAGTATTGGATGTCCCTTGGTTGACATCTGCGTGAAAGCATCTTTTAGAAACTTGTCCAATCTTGATTTCAGAATTTCTTCTAGGAGTATTAGTCCAACCTGTGACAATTTTATAAGTAATCAAAAAATTGTTTTGTTTATAATATGAATTTTAGATTCTAGTTGTTTGTGGTTTTTTTGAGAAGTATTAAACTGTTCACTAGCTGGAAAAAGCTCGTATTTTGATTTTCCTGTATTTCTGTCCTATTCACATCACTGTTGTTTCTAGAAGTCCTCACTGTGGACCGTTTTGCTGCTCAGTTCAGTCATTCAGTCCCTGCCCCAAGAAGTCCTTGGTCTAAGTATAAGCAAAAGACAACAGATGAATGCTGCCATATGGAGTATATGCAAATGAGATAATATTGATCAACATGATAAGCATGCTGTGACTCTTAAACTATATGTAAACCTTTTTTGCAGTTTGCAGACAACTTCTTCACATTCCCATTTTAGGTCTTCTACTGAGTATACTTCATGGTCACAGCTGCAATAATAGTAATAAAAAGGTTCATAAAGAACCTCCAAGCCGTCAAGAATAATTTACATTTTTTAAAAAATCAGATGTTGCAGATGTGCTCAAAAGTATATACTTTTAACAGTACAGTGTACTGTTGTGTGTACTTAAAATACAATAT